>NW_026006332.1:161054-191473 GCF_001458135.2 Marmota marmota marmota
AGTGATGCCTGAGCATTTGGCTGAACCCGGCATCTAGGCAAAGGTGTCAGAAAAGCAAAGTTCAGACGGCCCATGCAGAGATGCCAAGGTGTGGAAGCTGTTGGAACAGTCAAGGGACCCAGCTGAGGCACAGGAAGCATGAGTGGCAGGTGGGGAACCAAGGCTATAACTCCCGGATCAGTGCTGCCACCGTCTGCTCAGCTGAAAGGCACCAAGGGTGCCCTCCCGGAAGCAATAGTGAGACTGGGTGATGGCTCACCCCGGCTGCATGCCTACCACACAGCCATTCCTGAGGTGAAGGTGGGGATGGGGGTCTGGAAGACCAGAGGAAGTGAGCATTCAGGCTGCCGTAGCTGGCACAGGGGTCCCCCGGGATGAGCACAGCCCATAAAGGGGTAAGAGCTGAGGGAGCTCCCAACCACGGAAACTTCACCGCTAGCCACTGAAGAGCTCTACAGACTCTGGTGCAAAACTCGAACCCAAACAGCCTGGAAGTCCATGTGATAGCACCAGTTTTTACAAAAGAGGTTTCTTGGAGGTGGACCAACAAGGAGGTGGACATACATTCCCATCTCTCTAGGATGGGCCAGTAGCAAAGGATGGAAGCCTCAGGGTGAGAAGTGGCAGGGACTGATCCCTAACCCGAGTTTCCAGTCCCTTCCACTGGCCCTCCAACTGTAGAACGACCCCCCTAACCAGAGTAAGGGAACCTTCTCCAGGTCCTGCTATAACTTGTGGCTTCAGGCTCAAGGTCACGTCTCTGCTTCTCTTGGAGTTTACCCGACACTATGGACTGTGTTCTCAGACATGACTCCAGCAAGGCCCAGGCCTGGCACACCAGGGGGCCACTAGCAGCCTGGCACTGTCCCTGGACTAGGCCTGGATCAGGACCTCAGCTAGCAGGGGTCTCCGTGGGCCACATCTCCTGCACCCTGAACTCTCCAGAGTTCTGTCCCTGTCATGGAAATGGTTGGCATACACTGCTGTCTCATAAGACTGACTTCTGTGTGGTTGAACCACATAGCCCTTTCTAGGCAGGGGTCCCAGACAAAAATAGCTGAGATTTATAAGTGAAGTTCTGAGTAGAGAAGGCTGGGAGCAGCTGTCTTGTCCTTCCCATGCATTATTTTAATGAGCATGAATTGCTTCTACTGAAGTAGATGAGTCCTGATCCCAGGCAGAAAAGTCTAAAGCTGTGCTGATCCTGGCAAGAGGATTTAGTCGCCTCTGGGTGAGTGAGTCATTCATGTAAAAGCAACGGCTTTTCCCAAAGGACTTCTAGGGGTGCCTGAGCTAGTTAAACTAACTAGTTTCAACTGTCCTAGCAACTCCTAGCTGTCCTGAAAACAGTTCCTGGAAACTCTCTACCAGTCTCTCAGATCTGAAAGTCCTTGAGCCTCCTGGCCTGATCCCTTCTTGTACGAAGAGGGGAAACCAAGTCCCACCTGGGAAGGCAGCCTCTTGGTGTCTGGGCTGGGACTGCCACCCAGATCCTGGCTCATAGGTGTTTTTCTGAATGTATAGCTCCTCCCTTTCCTCTTGTTGCCTGAGGAAGCATCTGTGTTGATTGATCGGTGCCTTGAGTAACACTAATTCCATTAGCAATACATAATACACTCTCCTCATTCTGAGGAGCATTGATTGGGGAGGAAGGGAGGGAGGATGAACAGCTATATGGCCAACTTAGAAGGCACTGGATTAAGTACATGAAGGCACAGGCACCCGGGCCTTTGCAGAGGCAGCCTGTGGGATCTGTCGAGTCTGATCCAGCCTTAGACTCGGCCCTCTATGTGAGCCTTGTTTTTTTAGCATTGCTACAGGCTCTCACAAAGTGTAGCCCCTGCTCATGTCTTCTAGAACTCGGCATTTACCATGCATCAGTTGCTGAGAAATCTCAGCCCCGGTAGCCAGACATCCCTTTGACCAACGTCTAGACTAAGGATACGTGGTTCATTGTCTACCAGGACTTGGGAACCCATAGGAGACCTAGGAAGGTTTCCACGACCTCCTCCCTCTTAGCCAAAGACTTGCTGTACTAAATCCCAAGAAGTAACAGACCTGAACGCCCTCTAGATAGAGGGCCTGGGGGCAGATGGAGCAAAGCCTGGAGCAGGGAAGCGGGCAGATGCCCTGGTCCTGCAGGGGTGTTCAGCACCTCCGTGGAATGGGACAACTGCACTTCCTGGATCGCGATGGGCTTTAAGATCACGTGTTGACTTGTCTCCAGATGAATGAACACAGGTGGGCTGGCTGGGCTTTCTCAGCACTAAGCTTGGCAGGAACAGTGATGTCAGCAAAGTGATCAAGCCGGAGATCCTTGTTTCCCCTAGAGTAGAAGGGAGAAGCTCGAGGTGCCAAGCCTCCAGGAGAGGCAAGAAGCCTCGGCTACTCCGCTACAGAATGGAAGGAGTCTCTTGGGATAGACCACAGCTGCAAGTGCCTCTGCTGGGTTAGGTTTGGAGTTAAAATCTTACACTCGCCCACATGCAGTCCTTGGGGTCAGCTAGAGTTGGCAAACAGACCTCAAGAGAACCCTAGCATTCTGGGGAACCAGAGACCTAGAGGCCTTAGCTAGGTCTCCAGGCAGCCCTTGCCCCATGGAAGAGATGCCAGGTGGTGTCCGGTGTGGTCCATACCCTATGGAACCCTCCCTCCCTCCGAGTCTTCCATGTCGGGATGCCCTTTGAACTAGCTCACACCTTCTGGCTCCATGGGCACACAAATGTGGACCTTCACCCTGGGTTTCCACCTATTGGACAGGCCCTTCTATGGGGACAAGTTCAAGTCTGTTCAGCCACTGAATGGCAGGAACTGATGAGAGGGTGAGCTTCTCTCAAACCAGAGAGATGCCAGCCCTAAACATTGGTACCAAGAAGGTTTGTGCAGCCCAAGTCGCCCAGACCTGGGTGAATGAAGACAGAGTTGTGGTCGAGTATCGGTCGACTGAGGTATTGAGTACCTAGTCACTTTCCCCGGGGGCCTGGATGAATGGACCCGACTCGTCCCTGAGCTAGAGCCTGGCTGTGCTTTAAGCCTCTGTTCCTGTTCCTGCAGAATGGAAGCCCCAGCTTCCGTGATCTGCATTATCCCTAAGGTATTACCACAAAGGGATTCAAACGACCAGGGCCAAGCTTGAGATCACTTGTGTCAAGTGCTGGGGAGAAAGAGGCAGCATACATGACCCACGGCCCTGGGCTCCTCTTGCTGCACCACACACTAGCAACTGAAGACTGAGTTCCACTCTGTGGGCCATATTGTTGGATTCATGTTGGGTCTGGAGCCTTGTTCTCAATGGCTCTTTTCCTCTGTCACTTAACATCTTGGAACCTCATGAGGAATGAGCCTCTTTCCTCTGTAAGTGATTCTGGGCTAGTTGTGCAACCTAGTTGCACAACTGCTGAGACCTGGTCTCCCAAAGATGAAATTGAGGTGTTTTGGCTGCCTCAAAGATCTATGGGTGATGCCACTCCTAAGCAATCCGGTCCTTGCAATGAATGACTGGAATACAACCCTGGCTGTCGTTTGGGGCTCATCAGCCCCTAAAGGCTTGCAAACCTTCTGCCTGGCCTGCCCACGACCTTCAATCCACCAATGGCATACTGAGGCCTCCTTGGGCCTTGGATCTGCCTTCCTGTAACATGTAGACAGAGGGATCTTGAGATGAGGTCAGGCCAACCCTTTACCTCAACCGTGTATTTTTCCCAGGCACAGGTGCTGGCCCAATGCTGCTGTCCAGCTTTAGCAAAATAACTGGGGGGTGACGAGCAACTTGTGTAGATTGATACAGCAGGAGTGGGAGCTGTTTATTGTAGGACAGGAGGGGTGTATATATACATTCCACACAGCTTATCTTAATTAACATAAACTAAATACAGCAGTCTACCAATAAGGAATCTCCACACTTAATGGCTCGCAGGCGTTACTTCACAAACCACTCCCTCTGGCAAAATGCCAGGCGCCATCTTGACTTGTTTAGAGACCCTAACAGCCCAAGCCATGCGGGGCATGCGCACACAGCAGGGAGCCTCGTCCTGCCTACCACAGAGGCAGCAGGGATCCCCTGCCTGAGGATGGGTCTTCTCTCCAACTGTACCCATGGTCCTGTAATACCAGGTGCATGGGAGAAGGTGGAGCTCTGGGGACTTGAGTCTTGACCCCTTGGACTAATCGGGAAGGGATGAATCCTTCTCGATTCTGCATCCTGCTGGGGGCGGGGGGCTTCAATATGCCGTGGGATGGGCGCGTGTTCCGACTGCCAAGGGGACTGACTGCCTTCGCTCCAGGTCAGCGTGATGTCTGGTGCAGGCACAGAAGCCCCACTTCAGGCTCTATTGCCGCTATGTGCAGTTCGATCTGCAGGCACCAGAGGATTCCATGCTCGGAGCTTGTCCCCCTGTGTATGTGGCTCTGGGAGTAAGTCAACAATGGAGTTTGAGCAAGGATTCCCTTCAGTCCCTTATAGGGAAAGCTCTACATCGGGTGGGTGCTGCCCGCTGTGGGTCAGATGGGTGACTTGGGCTAGACTGTATCCCTCCCTCCTCCCTCCCTCCCCCCTCCCTCCCTCCAGTGAGGCAAAAACACCNGACAATAGCTCTGCTTGGCAAACTCGGGTGCAAGCTCCCTCCTTGAGAACTGCACACCAGTGCCAGGGGTAAAAAGGGTCTCGCCTGAAGTGCATGCCCTGAAGTTCAGGGTGGATAAGAGGTTAGAGGGGAAAGTTGCAGGCTGGTGAAGTTGCCCTAGGCTTTCACATTAATGTTTTGGGAAGTTATAAGCGGTACCACTTGACCTGAGGTCAATATCTTCCTGGGTCCTTATTTGCAACTAGGTTCTCCTAAGACCTGGTCCTGATGTTGGATTCATGCTCAGGTCTGGACCTTGTTCCCAATGGCTCTTAGCCTCTGTCACTTAATGTCTTAGAGGCTCATTCCTCATGAGGTTACTTTCTGTCAGTGGTTGGCTGCCAGGTGAGCATTTGAGCTGGATCAACCTCTTCACCTTGAGGGTGAATGGCTTTAGTTCTGTGGAGTCTTCCTCCTCGCCCTAAACCTTCTCTTAGGTCATTCAGCCCTTGGAGGGTACTGTTCTCTGGCTGACATATCACAATGGGTAGTGACTTTGAGTGGATGTAGACATCTCTGAGACATCGAAGGGCATTGACCTGGAAGGTGCTGCCAGGGGTAGTGACTGGTCCTTTAGATACTGCTGCTTGGGCACCTACATCAACCACAATGTTTCAGATGTGCTTGGGCCCTGGTTTGCATCTCAATCTGGGACTACAAAGCCTGGGGTGGAAAATGGTAAAATCGGGGCTGGCATCTATCCGCCTCCCCCCCAACTTCCTAAGCCTTCACGATGTGAAAGGCTTGAAGCTCTGGAAAACACAAATGCATCTCAAACTTCTTGATGCCTGGAAACACCTGAGTAAACCATTCAACAGCAAATGCCTGTGCACCAGATTCCTAGGTGCTGAAGATGTGGCAGAGAATGCCCTTGCTTGCAGAAAGTTTTCAAGACCCCACTGAAACATTGGGTAGTGGCATGACCTATGAAGGAAACTGAAGCCGGTGTATGGAGCAGGCAGAACGTGGGCTACAAAAACCGGGGAGTGGAATATACTACGTATGTGGAAGAGATTAAAAACCATAAACCCCCACAAGTTAATGGGGAAAGATGGCTGGCACAACAGATGGGCCAATAAATGGGGGCCTTCCCTGACCCGTCAACCCATCTTGGACTCTGGGCTAGTCCGAGTCTCTTCTACTCCTAAAACCGGCTGCAGAGGAAACAGAACAGTTTCCTAACCAAAAAGCTTGCCTCCATCCCAGCCCCAGGAGGGAGGGGGGAGATAGCTCTGGAGCAATTGAACTAAGGAACTTGGCAAATCGTAAGGATGTTGCCATTTTATTTTTGCTTCATAAAACATAAAGGCCCTGCTTAATGGACCAACATGGTGGCTCCTAAAAGCACACCTTATAGGCCATGTGTGGCTTGGGTTGACCCTCCACCACCCTAAAGAATGGAGGTGGACATGGTCCACCCAAGTGAATACTGGGTGACTTGGGCTTGGACTTTATCTCTAGGGGGAACTTAACTCTCCCCCTGAACTGAACGGCTAGGCTAGTGTCAGTTACCAGTCTAACAATTGTGTACATGTGACTGTCTTTGGCTAGCCTTCCCCCAGGGACTGGGGAATTTGGATGCCCTGACACCCATTGCTGACAGTTGTTTCCTTTGAGGGAAGAAGGGGAAATGAGCACACTAGCCCCAACTTGGGCTTCCCTCAAGCACCTGGTACACCCAAGTTCTCCACCTCGCTAAAGTATACTGTGCGTGACAGTCTCTGCACCTGGAAGACCTAAGTTCTTGCCCTGGTTCTCCAAGGCGGCAGTACAGAACCTCCTTACGTGGCATCTCTGGCCATCCTGGAACAAGGATAGCCTCTTCCTTCTGACCAGGGCCTTGGTGCTCCTGGAGAGGCATTTCTCAACCTCCCCATCTGGGATACAGGCCAGCAAATGGGCATCTGCAAATGTTCCTGAGCCTTCTCTTTCCTTAGAGGTTGGAATCTAGGGACGTCTGAGCTAGAGTGGGTGGCACTGTCCAAAGGGCTGTGAGCCTTTTGGGGGGAAAAGTGCACTAGCAAGAGGTTGGACTTCTAGGTTAGTGGTATAAACTTAAAGGGTTGGACAATCGTGACTCAACAATGCTTAAACGTCACCATTGCACCCGAGTGACAACTTGTGGTAGAGGGCATTGGTTCCATCTCGGGTTACCACAAATCTCACCTGTAGCCCCGCCTTCCAATAGTCAAAGCTACTAATGCAAGTGCTGCTCACACTCTAAGGCTTGTTGCAGCAAAGGATGGGTGGAGGGGGGGACACTGGGTAGATCGAAGTAAGCATTTGAGGCTAATATCGGTGACTCTGGGCTGGTTGTCTAACTTGAAGATTTGGGTTATTCTGTCGCCTAACGATTTCGTACATGTGGCTGCCTGTAATCAGATGGAGCTCTACAGGAACTAGGGACTTGAACCACTCATTCTGCTGAATCCTGCATGGGCCATTGACAAGTACTGAGTAGGTGCTAGCTAGATTTGAAGACCTGAGAATCGTTTCCATGTCTGAGTCTTAAGTTGGCCTGAGATTTTACTTTCATGGAAGGATCCTCAGGCTTTCAAATACTGTCAGTTTGTGCTTGTAAAGGAAGCAAACTGACACCCTCAACTTTTCCTGGGGTCTGGACTCCATTTGCAAGTGCTGAAGTTCACTCTCAAAGAGCACTTGTGACTTGGGCTATAACTTCTCACTATAACTTTGTGCCCAATAAAAAGCTACCTAAAGGGATATAAAGATGTTCTCTGGGAAATAGGTGGTGCCCTTGTAAGGGGAACCACTCACTGAGGGCTTACAAAAGTTGAATGAGGCTCTGAAGGGAGACCTCTAAACATGGAGACTTCATAGACTACCATGATGGCAGGTGGAGCACTTCTACATGCCCCAAGTCTTAAACCTACAGCCAAAACATCCCATCACCTGCTTCTCCTTGAAACGTCAAATCTGGAATGACTTCTGTCCTACTCCCAGCCTGTCCTTCTGGCCTCCAGCTGATTGGACAAATCTAGCTCTACAGGGGAGGGAGGGTGGCACCAAGTTGCATCTGACAACAAGCTCTGTTGCTGGGACCTTAAACTCAAGCCCATTATGGCCCAGGAAGGTAAGGGCTGAGAGCAGACCAGGAGGGGGCTGGACAGTAGACACACAACTATTTGAAGCATGACTCAAACACCTGAGACAGTGGGAGGGCCAACTGTGCTGCCAGGAGTGTCCAACAGGTACTAGGAAACTCGAGTTTCCATAAACCTCATGTGCAAGGCCCAGACTGCTGCTTCAGGTCAGGTGTGAACACGGGCAGAAGCCAGAGGACACTTCTTGGCTTCTAGCGCTGGCCATGAAGGCAGAGTCCTGTACCTGGTACCTGCCCATATACCCAATGGTCAGCTCTTCCAATGTAGAGAACGTCAAAATCAAAAAGCACTAAACCCAATGCTGGTTGAATGTGCTCCCTAGACACCGTCCCCAACTTCCCTTATGGGTGAGCCTGCAGCCACTAGCACTGCCCAGGAAGTACTCACTTATGCAAGTGAGAATTGTCCCAGCATGCCTCTAGGACTCCATCCTGACAGCTCCTCTAGAAGCTGAGGGCCTTCAGAGGCCACGCACTATGGCTGCCTAGAACTTTGGTTTTTATGGACAACAGGACAATCCATCTAGTCAGATGTGCTCTGTGACCTACAAGTCCTTGTGTTATACACAGTCCACCGCAAGTTCTCCACTAGCTTGGGAGACCAAACATGGAAGGGAAGACGAGATACACCTATGCACTGAATATAACTTGCACTGTGTCAGTGACAAGCCTCAAAGCTTACACAATCTTAGGTACAGCTTTGCTAAACTCTCAAATTCACTGGGAATGCCACTATACCTTAAGTAACGATCTTGGTCTTGGCATGACTAAACACACCAGTACGTGTCTAGGTCCATGCTAAGGTTGCCGTAAGATGCCATGATGTAATGGTAAACGACTTGAAGTGTCTGAACACTTGGTTTGGCTTACCACCCCTGACCTAGAAGTCTACATGAATGCTAAACCAAACTATCTTACAATCGCATTCTTTCCGAGAAACTGCAAGAAATGGTCCTAGTAGGGAGACTGGGGATCAATATCCTCTTGCTCAAAGGATAAGTAAGGATCTTGACTTGTGCCCTTACTTCTTGTTGAAGCGACCAGTATTCAAAGTGCCTCACAGCAAAGCCAGTCTTGTGGGCAGAGCTGAAATTGACCTGGAAGCAGACACCAGGCTTTGTTACACTCTGTGACGCTGACAGAGCTAGGAAAGTTCATCTCGGCTTCTTGGCTACCTAATGTGCCCTCAGCAGGGACTTCCTGCTGTCACATTTCCACATTGACTGCATTCTTAAAGCCTCTTTCCACCATGAGTTCTGTGGTGGAAGTGGGTTCCCAAGGCACAGGTTCTGAGTGTCTGGGCTTTGAACTTGGATGTGAGAACATTGTCGGTGCCTCTGGCCTCCCTCAGGAGGGAACTCTTGAATCATGATACAGAAAGGCAAAGGCACAAAAGTCCTCTGTTTGGAGGACTCCCACAGTAACCCACTGTGGTCACCATTCTGGGTCAGACTGGTCTTCACTGTAACTCCATGACCCTAGACCTAGCCTCACCTGTGCAATGGCAAGTGGTAGGAAGGCGATTATATGAATGTGCCTGGCCCTAGGATGGACTCGTGGGAGGGCTAATGCTAACCCAATGTGTTTTCTTGGGGTCTAGACTGAGATGATCTCAAGTGTCGGAGTTGGCCTGAACCTGCTGTGTGCTTCCCCATCTGCCAACTTGGCCCAGGTCCCGTGACTATCCGCTGCAGACATCAAACAGATCTGCTTTAGACTGAAGTGGACTGAAGACCTTCACATTCTAGGGGTGGGTGCATGAGGGCGTGTTCACTCTTCCACACAGTCAAGCCAATGTAGTTGCAGAACATATCGAAACACGGGCTGCATCCTGGGTGAGGCGCATCCTCTAAAGGAAATGAACTTGAAGTGGTGGCACTCCTAAGTGGCACGTGGGAAGGCCTTGAGTGACTTTACCACAATATCATGTAAATGATCTCTGAATCTCCCAGTGAACCATAGGGTCCACGCTGCATGCCTATCGCAGAGGTGGGAAACCCAGACGGAGTCGCAGAACCCAAGTGAAGTGCCGCTCACATCTCCTAGTCATGCCAGGTTGACGAATCTCAATCTGTCAAGGTGCTTGACTCCTCCCACTGAGATTCCAAATTGCTGCAAAAATGCAATTTGCAACCAATCACGTGAATGATCTCTTGATATATTTTAACCTCCATTTGCATCCTGCTTGACTCTGCACCCTGGTTGATGGGGTAGAAGCTGGCTGTGTCCTCCATGTTCCCAACATGGCAGACCTTTGTAGTTAAGGGGAGTGGCACATGACAGAAGTGTGCTAATGGGCTCCATTATGGACGGACCTAAGCAAGGAATTGCAAGTAGAAGGGAGTGTGTTGAGGGTCCCGGGGGAACTGGACCCCAGTGAAGCAGCTTGACACAGGCCTGGCTTCCTGGAATCCCCAGGGCTTGAATCCCTTGAGCTTGTTCTAAGTGAAAACAAGCTTTCAACCTCTATCATTGAGGTGCCTTGTGTTTTATTCACACACACGTTGAACGTGGTCCAGCACCTTCCTCTGTGCCAGGGTCTCTGGTCTGTTGACAAGAGGATTGGGCCATGGTTGGCTGAGTCTGGAGGATGAGGTCATGTGGTACAGGACATGGCTTTGTTGGCCTGTGGGATCCAGGCAGTTTCAGCTCCAGGAGTCGTGAGTAGGTAGGTGACTTGTACCTAGCATCTCCTGAGGAGTGGTCGGGAAGATACTTAGACACTGTCGTCCCTGTAAGTGTCTAAACAGTGCAAGCTCAGGAGCAGGGGTCCTTCCTTGCACCAGGCAATGTACCTGGCCATGTTCCTCAAGGGCCATGACTAGATGTGGACATTCATCCTGAGTACCCTGACTTGTGCTCCAGTTTGGGGAGCATCATACCTATGAGATGCTTTGTGCAGACACAAACCCTGGGTATATGCTTGGGGTGGGGGTGGGGGGCGGCAAGGTTCATGTCCGATATGAATGCCATCAAGAAGGCATCTGCTGCCTTCTCTGGGCCTGGCCGTTCTATGGAGCAAGATGTGGTCTACCTTGGCGATTGTCCTAGGTGAACTTGAATGTGCACTATGATAAATGAACTGCGGGTCTTCTCCAGATGAAGTTGACTGTTCCACTCGACTGTCTTCGTGGGGTTTCTTGTGGGTCTGCCAACAGCTAATGGAAGGGTGTCCATGTTTCAAACCATGTATCTCTTCCATCAGCTTCTGCCTGGCCCCTCGATGCTTTCACTAGGGGACACATTGAGGTAAAGTGTTAATTCTCATGGAGGACTGTCCCCATTGTTCCATTATTCACTACAGACAAGCTTTCCTTTGCAATTGGACTTGTCTGACCTAAATGTAGCTATCCCTCCTCTTTTTAGATCACTGTCAGAATGTTATGTCACACTTGTGACTTGTCATCTTGTAGACAACATAGTTGGATGGCTTTCCTAAAAAGGAAAGCTATAGCTCAGCTGACTAGGGTGCAATGGCCCTTAACTCGCCTACTACCAAACCAAGGTCGGTTTGCTTTTGCTTGGACTTTTGGCCCCTAAACCTTGTTGTACACATACCCTCAGGAACTGGCGCCTCTATGGCATGGATCTCCAGAAGGGATTCTGCTGGCTTCAAGAAGGTTCCATATTGGTGTTGCCAAAGGGACACGCATGCTCTATTGAGTAGCACCTTAGTCACTGGAGCCAAAGATGGAACATAACCAGGAAATTGTCCAGGGTATTTGAAACCAAAGCACTAGGAACTCTCAAACCCAATCATGCCCTATGGGCAGGTGTTAACTGTCCTGATACAGTCTTCTGTTCTGTCAATGTCCTCGATTTAAGTTCTAAATGGGCACAAATGTCTCTAAGCAGTGTTCCTTACAAGATGTATGTATAAGTTGGACTTGCCAAGGAGGCAAAGAAATCAGAATCTTGTTATTGATGTACTTTTACCTTGAACATGCTTGAACTTGTGGTGACTGCCTGAACTTGAACTTCAGTGGCTGGCCTTACCGAATCCTCCTTTGAGCCTTTAAGGCCCAGGCCTTAGCGTCCTGGGCTCATGCCCAACGAGCAGCTATTCCTCATTCTTCCCGGGCATCCTCAATGCACCCTAGCCCTAAACAGATGTGCACTTAGAAACAGCAACCTACTAATAGGGAAGCTACTTGGATGGTTTACAGCCAGAGTGTTAAAACTGTGGCTCTGGAATGTGGGGCAGGATTTGTACAAAGGCTTTATCCCTGCTAGCGCTCACAGGTGATTAACTTATCTGCATTACCAGTGCATCCCTGTTGTAGGTGTCTATCAGACCCCACACCCACAGCCACCCTGGCAGATGGCACATGATATGCTGCAGAGGCCTGTTGCTAGGTGCTTTATATAACTCCACTGGCAGACTGGGGAGGGGGTGGTCTCTGGCCGCTTCTCAACAGCTCTCTGTAGCACCCTTGCCTGTCTCTTGGTGATGACACCACTGAGCTTGCAGCTCCCTGGAATGTCCTTTCCTCCCTGTATCCAGGCTGCAGTCAGTGTTCAGGGCTTAAGTCATGCATTTGCCCCTGACAGAGGACCACCTTCAGGCATTTTCCCAGCCGGCTAATCAAATGGCAACAGTGGGAATGTTTACAGCTTGCTGCCACTTAGGGAGCTTTATCAGAGCCCTTAATATCAACCCACCCGCCCAAAGCTGATAACTGGACAGGGGCCAGGGATGGGAAGCCTCCCGAGAGCTGGTGAAGACCAGAAAACAAGATGTCAATCTAATCAGACTTCACCTAGGACCCCTGCTTGGGCTGGGAACAGCTTCCTGGGGATGACATGTCACTGGCACCAGATAGATGCTCAGCACTTGGTAGTGCTGGTCTTCCAGCCCTGGAGCACCAGTCCCGGTACCACATGCTTGTCTCCATAGCAATGAGATGCTGTTCCTAACGCTTGCTAGGAACTGAGCCTAGGTGTTTTTCTTGCCTCTACATGACCTTGAACCACTTTCCTGGCCATTCTTGACTCTGTCAAATGGGAGCATTCTTTGGATTGGTTAAGGGCATACACGACCTCCAGTTTCATATCTCATCAGATCTTTGACCCTGTAGTCCTTAAATCATGATGGTCGACCTGACACTGGAAGCCTACCACCCTTTGGTAAGAAATCAAAGTGTCTCTACCTTCGTGTTTCCTTCTTAAAGGCTACAATGACTTGGAAAGCACACCCTGTCACCATGCCACCTGAGTCTTGTGACACTAGACAAATACTCAATCTTGGCAACATGTGATCACCTAACCACTAACAAGGCACAATCTGGTCTTGGGCAGACTTGGTGGCCTTGTATACAGTCTCAATGTGAGAGTGGCGACCCCAGTGACCAAGAGTGGCCGTGGTACCTTAAACTGAACATGGCTTCCTTCCGTTCTAGGATCACATGCTGCTTAGAAACTGTTCTCGGTCAGTACAAATGCATGACTTAAGCCCTGACCACTGACTGCAGCCTGGGCACAGGGTGGAAAGGACATTCTGGGGAGCTGCAAGCTGGTGGCCTCCACTGCTGGGCACCCGGTTGTAGTCTGAAGTGCTGGCTCAATGTACCCCTGGCACCAAGTACGGACAATAGGCTGCTCTGTCTTGACACCGGGAGGCGGGAGGTAGTAATGCCTGCCCTACAAAGTTCACAAAGCTGCCTAGGGAGGAAAGAAGGGGAAGGGGAAGAGGACCCCTAACTCGGGTTTCAAAGTTGTGCTGCTCCTGTGGACAACAGGCTTCCAATGCCTGCCTGTCTGGATGAAGAGCTGGCGACTGCACAGACTGAGGAAACGTCCTGATCCAACAGTGGCGGGGTTCTGGTAGCGAGGAGATGAAGGTTCCCCTGGCCTAGCATGCTTATTCTTCCTCTGGCTTATTGTTTTGAGGCCCTGACTGTGTCTAGGTAGTCTGCGTTTGCATCGGCCTTTCTGGCCCAAGGGTATCCCATTGCGAGTTGAAATTTTAAGTCTCTTCTGCTGAGATCTTCTTAGACTTGTGTTTTGATTGAACCTTAAATTAATCTTGGTTGTGGGGGAGTCAAATATTAGCAGACTGGAGTGAAATAATTTTCTCTTAGTAACTGCACCATTATTGATCAGACCTGTGTCTCTATCCAAATCACTGATCAAATACTGAACAGAACGAGTTAGGTTCTCGTGTTCCTGAATAAATGTCTCCCTGGGGATGTGACTCCATTAGTTCATGCTCCGCCACCCACATCATCCAGCTATGCTTGAATGGTTTCATCTGCAGAAATCTTCCTTTGGCTGAGGTGTTTCTGGGAGTTGAGATGGTTGCCTAAAACACTGCCTCGTCATTCTAGAACCTTCGTAGGACAACACAAAGCTTATCACTGACCTCTGCCTTCTAACCTCTTCTGTTTCTAGGCTTGAAGGCAGTTTGGGGGAGTGGTGTCTGAAGATGAGCCTGCAGGGTTAGGCTGGGAGCTCATGCTTGCAGACCTAAGCCACTGACAGACTGAACCTTTACTGGTGCTGTTGGCCTCGTAGCTCGCCAGGCACTCAAATAACCAAATCCAAAGTGTGAAAGGAACATGAAGCAGAAACGAGATAGCTGCAGAGTCTGGGCATCGCCACCTTCAATACTTGGTGCCCAGAGGCACAAGGGAATCCAGTCTGGAACCACTTGGTTCAAGTGCTTGTGATTGGGGTCACCAGCAATGCCTAGTGCCCTCAAGTACTTGCTGTGAGGTGCCACCTTGGTGCACCACCTCCACCAGGCCAAGATGCACAACCCTGCCTATGGGAACACGTGGCCCTCCCGAGGATCGAGTTGAGGGATATGCTGCAAAATGGGCAGAACCCTTTAAAAAGGTCAACAATCAAAGATGAGAAAATGGACCTGGCAAAACCTGACTTCCTAGAGCTGATTCTGGAACTGGGAAAAAATGGCATCGCTGAAAAGGGAAGTCGAGCTCTAGTTGCATTGAGTCAAACTTCCTAGTTCTTGTGGCTGCCTGACCCTTCTGAGGGCCAAGCTTGGTGACAGTTGAGGACCTCTGCCACTGTTCTGACCCTTCTCTTGGTGTTAACTATCCCACGCCCTTACTGAAAGTGGGAGTGTGCTAATGACTAAGAAACTGTCCAAGGGCTGCCCTTCCCATAGGCTGTGTCCAGGTAGAGCAGGATTCTGAGCAGTGCCCAGTGGAGCCAACCTGTCCGTCTTGCTGGAGAGCCAACAAAGGCTCAAGGGAAAAGTATCCTGGTGGCATGGCCATGTTGGTCAGAGCGGGTCTCCCTGAACTTAAGGGAGTAAAAGTGGTGTACAGAGGTGAACACAACTGACCATTGCCTCCCGTCGACTCTCCCTGCCCCCAGAGGGTCAGTAGCTGTGGGCAGATGCCCGTGAACATAGCCTTGAATGTACAGGCCTCTGGAGAAGGATTTCAAGGGCAGTGTTGACCATGTGGTGGCTGTGGGCCCCCACGGATGCTGTGGTCTGTTTCTGGATTTTTGTCATGGTTGACACAGCTCGAACGCCATTGCCGATTCAAGTCTCCTACTCTGCTTGACCCAATGGGGGTCTTTCGGAAAGGCGACCTTGGAGCTTGGCCCAGAACTGGGGAGATCCTGTCGTGAAATGTAAGGGCAATGATCATCTGGGTTTCTCGGGGTAATCCCAGGGACCAACCCAAGGCCCAAAGCCTCAGCCTCTGGGAGTATCGCTTGTGCTTCCGGCTTCTGTCCTTGCGTCTCTTCTTCTCCTAATGCGTAGCCCTGTGGGTCCCTCTGCCGTGCGTTCTCATCTGGGGATGTGCTATGAGGGAAACCAAAGATGCTCTGTAGAGTATCAAGACAGGATCCAGGCTCCGTGTTAGCTTGGCTTAGATCTTAGCTTGAATCCAAACTGGTGCCGTGGACCATGCCCAGTAAGACTGGACTGAAAGTTGTTCTGTCTTTCTAGAGCCAAAGTGGCCATTGTCTCCCAAATCTAAACCATGAGGCTCTGATGGGCCAGGAGCGTGTGCCACCTGTGAAGATGAGACTTCTTTGGAGCAACTACAGCTCTCCTGCTAGCATGCTTTTTATTTTTTGGAGGAGGGTCGGGGTCCAGCTACATGGTGCGACCATGGATACCTGCGCTCATGCGGCAGCCCCAGGGGCTCATGGGGTTCTGCAGCTGGACTCCCCAGAGGCTGGCTGCTGGCCAACCGTGATGTCACTTTTTAATGGCCCCATGTCAAGGCTAGGAGTTAGTTATCTTGACCATGGTGCATGACGTCTACACGTGCTTTCTCAAACCTCCCTGGAGAGGATGTGACTTCTCCCCTCTTCCCAGGGGCAGCAGCCCACCTTCCTGTTCTCATCCCTCGTGTTCCCATCAACCCAGGCCTAACTGGGCTGTGTCTGTACCAAGCAGGTCCGGTGGAGGCAGAAGGCACCTTGGCCTTTCCCCCTGACTAGAAAGACTCAGGGTTTTCCTGGAAATTTATTCTCAACTAAAAGGCAAGTGGATAGCACAGACGGGCCCCTCAGCCCTGCAACGGCACCACATCTGAAACTGTCCTTGTTCCTGGTCATTCAAGGGGACCACACAGCACACATCCCCTGTCTGTCCCCTACATTGTAACCCTTCCATGTGGATCTGACTTAAGGGGGACACCTGATTTCTAGTGGGGTCTTCACCTTGGTCACCTCTTAGTCTACCCAAGGCAAATGGGCAGAAGGACCTTGAAGACTAAACTAGCCCAACCCCTGTGCTTCCCCCCCTTCAGTTTCTCCTGTTCAAGTCACGTTGGCAAGAACCCGTTCAGCTGGCGGGTGCATTATGGTATCATCTAGAGGGACATGGGAGGTGTCACTTGGCGAGGCAAAGATTGGACTTAACCATCTACCCACAGGGGTGATACCTCTATCTTTGTGACCCTCCTGTGGGATGAATGTTTGATATGTTAAATGACTTGCCTGATCTTCCCCAGTCCTTCCTTAACCCTTCTCTGAATCCAGGCAATAATAACACTCCCCTTGAAGCAATCCTCTAAAACTCGTGGGTTTTGAACATTAGACGACCACTTCTGTGACTCTTCAGGTTTGTCCAAGATCCCTGTCAAGTTGACCAGTCACCCACCATTGCTTATGTCCTCCCTTGCTCTTGGCAACAATGTTTCCAAGGCTCACCTTGGACTTTACCTGCTTCAAAGCCACAACTGGCCTCCCTGGAGAGCCCCACTTGGAATCATATGGGAACTGAGTGTGTTCACTGCCCCAGGATCTATATTTTTGGAAGAAACCACACAGCAGGTGGAACTTTCATACTTAAAACAGGACTCATGGCCCTACTGAGGGGGAATTCAATCCTGGATTTCTTGCCACATCCCGACAGTCCATTCCTCTCACTTTCCAGGTGAGCTTTAGGCACTGCTGGTCAATGGTGAGGAATGCCCCTTACTCCAGTCCGTGGATAATCCAGTCCCTTGGCTGATGCCTCTACTAGAGGTCTCAAGGAGTTGACGATGTTCAGGTGGAAGAGCAGTTTCTCTTCAGCCACCACCTTGTGCAATCAAGTGACTTAATTTGTTGAGTTTCCCAAACTTGGGCTGTGCTTAGTGCTGGTCTGTGTGGCCCCCCATCCAAAGCCCCTGAGGTAGCCTGGGTGACCAGGTGGATTGGCTGATGTTACCATGCATGCCTATGCTGAAAGGGTATGCAGAAGGACTGACAGATTTTTAAGATCTTGTGACAGTGCAACTGGGGATGTTGGCCCTGTCACTCGTAGCATCCAAAGCTATATCTGAAAGTCCCTTGTCTGACTTGAGCTCAGAGCCATGTGGACATAGCCACCCTAGTCACCTCCTTCATTCTGCACATGTTCTGGGGATCTCAGTGGTGTGAAAGTTCTTAACCTCAAGGCTAGACCAGGCCTTTCCTTGAAATTGACCAGGGGTTTGTGGAAAAGCTTACTCAAAGTCTCTCTGGTATGGAATTTGCCTGGTTTCCTGGATTTCTGGACCCTGGGGCTCCTTACGTGGAGCTGCTGCTGAGGGGATTCTTGGGATAATTCCAGGACTTGTCTGAAGTTGGCTCAGGTGTCCTGGGTGGGGAGAGGCAGTGATCTGATCCAGTGTCTGTCTCTGGAGATGACCTCTTGTGAGCACAAACCTTACGTACACCCAGACCACCCAAATCAGCATTATGGATAAGCATCTGAATCCTCACCTTCCCATGGGACAGGGAGGAATTCCAGGTCGAAGGGTAACTCGGGAGTACAGGTAGCCCCAGAACACCTCCAATCACATGCAGTTTCCTGACCTGTTGGGGGGAACCTCTCCCTTCTCCTGAATCTTATCAGATCCAGGGTCACAAGTCACCCTTGTAGCTTTCCTAGGTTTGGCCTTGGAGCCCCTGAAAGTCAGATACCTGTGGCACACATGGACAACGTCACCTGCAGGGTCAAGGCATGTGGCTGAGCTTTATAGACTGGAGAGTGGCTCTGAGATGTGCAGCTTTGCCAGAGTTGACACTGGGTGAGAGGAACTGCATCAATTGTGGCCTAGACCTTGATGATGAACACCTGTTTGGGTTGCCACACACTCGTATGGCCTCTGCCCTCTAGATCTTGATCCCAGGGGAATCCTGACTTCTGACATCAGAGAGCCCTTTGGACTCCTGATCTCACTTTCCTTCCCCAGTTCCCTTATTAAATTTGACTTTTCTAATCCTCAGAGCCCTTTCGAAGGGCCAGCCATCAAAGCTGAAGGTCATGTTTGATTCTTGGCCCAGGGTGAGGAAACTTCTAGAATCCTCATGGCAAAGGATCCATCTGCCTTGATACTGAGCTGATGGGCCACCTAAAAACTGGGATTCAGGTGAGACCCCCTCAGCCATGACTCTTGAAGTCACCTACCTCATGTCGTACATCCTCCGGTTTTTCAGTCAAACCCTGTGGGGTGGGGTGAAGAGTAGCTGAGGTTGCTTATGTGGTGCTTCTTGATACCAGCTCTTGTTGACGATGGTGACTGACCTTCTGAACAATGGTCCTCAGTGCTGGAGTTAGCAGACCCACAAGAGACTTGGCTGCCGTCTGAAGCTTTGACAGAGGCCTTGCTGAACCACTCTTGATGCATTGCTGCTCGAGAGACTCTAGATTTGGGGTTTGCTTTGTGGAGGATGTGTCTTCCCAATCACCACCTCATCCCCATTGTGGGTTGAAAGTTGGGCTAATTCTCTATGAAAGTGCCCACGTGGGCACTTGGGATGGGTTAGTGAGGGACTTCTTGGCATCAGGACATCAGACGTGGCATATAGCTGGCTTGTATCAGCTGACTCTCAGCCCTGGCATGCAAGGATTCTTAGAGGTGCTAATAGACTAAAGACTGCCTGTCCTTGTACCTGGGCTCTTGGCCTAGCTCTCTTCACTAGAACCAGATCTCTAGAGACCAAGGGGACTAGTCCATGAGGGACACATCCTAAAGGGAACTAGAATCTGGGCAAGCATGAAAGAGGGTGCTAAACCCAACATGGACTCTTCCCCCGGTTCCTGGGAAAGCATGAAGTGCCCCTACTAATGCCCTTGAGATCAGAAGGAAAAGTAAGAACCATAGCTGGCCCAGGACATGCTGGACCAAGTTTCTTATCCATGGGAAAGTTGGAAATGGTGATATGAGAAGCGGTCACAGGGTCCCAAGCATGCTTTTACTTATGTAAATGGGCTCTTGGGGGTGGGGGTGGTCTGGAGGGCAAAGAATGCAGGCCGCCATGTTGTGGCCCAACCCCATGGGGAGGGCCTCTTGAAATGTAAGCTCTGCCTGGGGAGGCTTGGGCCCAGAGGACAGCCAGGTGATGCTTGGGCCTTTCATACTGGTGTCTTGTTGGGCACAATCTGAGGCCCCAGAAGAGGGGCAAGGCCATTTACATGGTTTCCCTAATCCTCCAGGAATGTGGCTGCTGTGCTTTAGGACAAGTCAGTGACCACGATGTCAATGTTATCACAAGTGAGAAATGCTGGTATCTGTCAGGAACAGACCTCCAAGCAGCTTTGGGTAACTCTTTAGGACCAGGACACAAGCTTCTGGAAATGGATGAACTTATTAAGGTGGGGGGTGTTGTATCTTGGTGCTTTCCAGGTGGCCCCCTCTGCCAAGGTGGTACGTACGGCCTGATGGAGTCCAGATGAAATGAACAGGCCCAGCCTCTGGGTGCCTCTGCCACTGTGGCCTTCCAGGACATCACTTGGTAGTACAGACACTGCCTGAGATGGCATCAGAGGTGCCAAGACCCTTGGCACTGGGATTATGGATGCTGGCTTGTGCTTTGGTCCCTTTCACACATCCTTGCTCACCTCAGATGGAGGCCGGATGCCTCCAACCCTCCTGTCCTTTATTGTCCAGAGTGTCTTAGGATTGATCTGTAGAAATCGATGGGCAGACAGATGAGGTGCCAGGGAATGCACTTGGTGGAAGGAACCCTGGCTAGGCTGAGTGTCCTGGAGATGGAATGACCCAGGGAAAGGTGGGCCCTGTGCTTCTCATTGGCTTAGTTGCTGGCAGGGTCCATGGCTGAACACCGGGCATGACCTTGGAAGGTCCATCTTCCACCAACGTACCCTTGCACATTGACCACTGAGGGCTGTTGGATAGCAACTGAAGCCACCAGAATGAGGGGATTAGGGGAACTTCGTGTCATGTGATGGCATTGGGCAGTTAGTGAACACGAGTTCACTAAAACTCGTGTCCTGCTTCCCTTTATCTTGAATTCCTTGCTGTGATTCCTGTAAGCTACCTCTTCTCCGCATCTTGTGTCTCGGAGAAAGACTAGAGACTTCAGTAAGTTAAGGATGTCGCTGGCCGGCTGTGACGAGGTGGAACCCAGGGTCTGGTGCACACACCTAACCACTGGGCTGCTCCCTAATACCTAGGTGGTCGGCCCATGTTAAAAGGGACTAGGGACATCTAATTGGAAGTCTCCACCAACCACGGTGGCAAGTGGTGCTGTAGTTGCTATAGGGCAGTTTGCTATTTATAGCAACATGAAATGCACACACCAGCGTCCATGCCCAAATGTCCCTGAGGAATAACACGTTATCCGTTCTCTGGATATTGTTTCCCATTTCTGCTTAACTCAGTTTCTTGGCCAAAAAAGAGGAGCCTCGAGTATCAGACGCCCTACCCAGGTGTTTAAATTTGTACGATGGCTATTGATGCTGTGCTGCGCCCCTCCCCTGACTCAGGCAATGGCAAGGCCCTACTGAGGTGGATGGCGCAAGGCATCCATCCTCTGGAAGAGTGCAGTATGTTTCTGGGAATGTGATGATTTGTTTTTATATTCCTTTAATAAGTATAGTTGCGACTTCTCATATGATCATTAAGTATGAAGGAAAAAACATGACTTTCCCAATTAATGCAACTACTTCTAAAGAATAAATCTGTTTGCTCTAAATGCAATGATTCAGCTGTGGAGCATAAATTGTTAATGTCTAATGAAAAACTCCTAGTATTCCTGTCAAGGAAGTTTTTAAGAAATTAACATTAATTCTTCTTCCCTAGATTTTAATTTAAGAAGACAGATTAGTGCTTAGTACTGGGCAACTTGTTCCTGTGCACAATGGTTTGTGCTCTTACTCTTGTTTGATTAAAATTAATAACAAGTTAACCACTAGCCGTAACCATGGCACCAGTTCCAGTCAGTAAGTCAAGAAAGAATAGTCAAGGTATAGGCCAATAGTTTGGGACATTTCTGACTATTATTAAAAGTTAACTAAGCAGAAGCAGCTCAAAGCAAAACATGAACTGAAAGTAAAAATGCTTGCTTATGCCTAAGCCAAGAGACATTCTTCTAATTATAGCTATGTAATATTTTGTTTCTTTGAATGATGATTCCTGTTTTATAACCACAAAGTACTGTGAACCTGCCAAAATGAAAAGTGTATATGATGAACTTCACAAGATTGGGATTCAGCACCTTCACTTTGGTGTCTGTGTTGTTTCTCCACCCCCCTTTCGCCGACTCCTCACCATCCATTAGTCTCCTGAGACCCCCTGTTGGAGCTGGACTCTGACAATGCTGAACGATGTCTCTTTGTACAATTGGTAAAAAACCGTATCTGGTCAGAATCTCATCTGAGATTATAGTGAAGTGCGGCTCCAGTTCTTCCTGAGAATTCGTATTGGACATTGTTTCCTGAAGCGTAACCCAGGCGTCAGCTTCGTTTGGGATCTTGGTTTAAATAAAACTAGGTGAATGCAAACGTGTGGCACCAGTTATAAACTCACTCTGCACTCCCAGCTCCCCTGACTGAGGGTTACTCGGCCCTCTGGAACCAGAGTGGGACCTTGCCTTACAAGCTTTAAACCCATGAGGCTCTCCTGGTCAGGAACCCCCATGTCAACTAGAACAAGCCTGAATAGCGACCTGTCCTGTAAGTGAAGTAAGACTTGGCTTCCTAGAGTGACCTGAGTATCTCCAACTAGACAGTGAAGGTTGCTAGCACAAACTGTCACCCTTAAGAATCCCAAGGTTGAGTTTGAACTTGATTTATAGCCATGGTAAAGGGGAAAGTTGACCATCACAGACTTGCTATCAGCTCCAGGAAGGAGCTGATCATGGTGGCATTGCCCAACATCAAGATAATGGCTGGGGAAATGGTGGGACCTGCAGCACTTTGTAACTTTTCCAGCCATCCCCATAGACCCCAGCTGTTCCCGGAAGTGGCTGATACACCAGGTATAATCGAGGAAGGGGACGTAGACATCCAGGAATGGGGCAACTGGGTGGGGAAGACACTGGACCTCTGATCTGCACTTTAAGCAGTAATGGCTATGGCTATGGTCACTCTGCATGGGGGAGGACAATAGTGTTATGCAGGAGCTGGCTGGGCCATGACGCCTGATACGGCTGTGATCATGGGACTGGAGTCACCATGCCTCAGCGTGTCCCCACCCATGCTCTTGCAGAATTGCCATGTGGAGCTGTGAGTCTACACTCTCCACATTCAGGAAGGGGGGCTGCCAATCAATGCTGGTAGCCAAAAGGCTGAGAAACCTCTTTGTTAACCATTTCCACATCTTCAGATGGCATCAGCTGTCTGGAACACAAGTACCACAGTGACCTGATGTCCCTTGATTCGGATCCCAGTTAAAGTGCCCCAGGACTGGGACGAAGTGGCCTCTCTCCCAGTTCTTTGTGGTTCTTTCCTTGAGATGCTCTGGCCTGTTGTCTGGCCATGTGTTCATGGGGGTTTTGTGGACTCTTGGACCCACTTGCACTGAAGAGATTTCTTAAAGATGAAAACGCACGTAGGTTGTCTGTGGCTTATTTGGTCCTTGTTCTTTAATCCTTGTTCTTTAAGTCTAGTCAAGATCTAGACCCCCAATATTGCTCCAGTTTAGAGGTGAGGGAGCTCCCCTATGAGCCTCCCCGTGCAGTGGAGGCTCCGCATGCTTGGAACTGACTTCAGCTCTTCCTGGATTTCTTGTACGAGAACCCTGCTCTATGTTGTGTCCCCCCTCCTCCCCGCCATGCCTGCTCTCCCTGCAGGAATGCCCCTGGGCTTGACCGCTGCACTTGAAGTTTACAGCCCATGAAGTGGCTTAAGCCACTGACCATGGCTGCTGCTGTGGCCACCACAGCCCTTCCGTCCAGCTGCCCAAACTGGCTGACCCTAGAAGGATATTCCGGAGGCTTATCTTAAGCCACTTCAGACAAGGGGAACATTGCCTTGCTTTCTCAAATGACAAGATTTCCCCCCAAAACAAAGCCAAGTCTCTTCCTCGTTGACACATGCAAAGTCGGGCATCTGTCTAGGAATAAAACGAGACCTTATCAATGGCATCGCATCTCACCCACACGGGGTCTAACCAGTGGGAGCGGATGAGCCACCTCTTGCCATCCCCACCCACTGCCCACCACCCACCACCCACCAGCCTCCACCATCAGCCTCCACCCTCCTCCTGACCTCCCTGAGGTTGTCCCTTCCAACCAAAGCCTACCTGGGTTTATTTTAAAACACAGAGCAACCAGGTCTCTAACTGGCAGGAGACTCCAAACTTCACCCCTTGGTTCTTCCTCTAAGGAAATGAAGAGCAAATCCCTGTGTTGGCCTGTGAGGGCCCCACCGCTGGGACAATCCTCAGTCCTCGTCCTTAAAAAGGACTACACAACACACACGAGCTTGTCTCCTGTCATACCGCCTCCATGTGGGTCTGACCCTTGGAACACATGAAGGGCAAGGTCTGATTGTGTACAGGGGTCTTCACCTCAGTCGTTTCCAAGCACACCTTTTGGGCTAATGGTAGGATTCTAGACGCAGCCCTGCTCCACATCTTAAAGTCACTTTTTTTTTTAACCCACATATGTCCAAGGGTCATGGATTTCACCAAACCAGGTTCAGGCCAAGTACATCTTGGCAAGAATCCAACTGATGGTATCCTGTCTGGAAGCATGGGCAGGAGTCTGTTGCTACTGGTGAGGCAGAGCCCATCTTGGTCAAGAGGAACATCTGTTGGGAGGGAACACCTTTATGATAACTGGATCCCTTTGAAAAGCACTTGGTGTCATCAAATCCCTGACTCCTCCCTGAGTCAGTTAGACACCTCTAATTCTCCCTTGTGTACCCCCCTTAAGGGAATCCTCAGTGTCTCCCCTCCCGCTTCATATCAGACTCGGACCTTGCCAAGCCCTTGTGTCTACTAGGATTCTTTCCAGAAATCTCTCTAGCCTGGCTACCATCACCCCATGCCCCTGGGGTACCTCCTCACTTTCTGGAATAACTGTCCATGCTTTGGGTTTCTCCTCCTCCATCCTATAAGTGGCCTCTGGTTTAAATATCTTTGGTCCCTTCTCAGTAGGGGTATATTTGGGAACCATGAGCACTGGTTGGATTCACTCCTCCAGGACCTGAGTTATTTTTAACTAAACTAAGCATATGGAATGGTGGTGACAGTCATTTCTGTTTGAACCAGAGATGTTTCTTCAAGACTAGGAACTTGCCCCCATAGATTTTTCTTCACCAGTTCAGTCAACTGCTCACCACCTGGTAGGGATGCTCAGTTCTGCTAGACTGGAATAAAATGGCAGATTCTCTGCTGTTAAGGTCCCTCAGTTCCTAGCCCACAGACGGCATCCATTCAAGGTCTTATGGGGACAAAGATGGGAACTGTTCAGTGGGATCAGTTTCTCTCCTGGCTACTTCCAGTGACTTGATCACTGGATTTACCAACCCTGGGTAACTTAGTCACTGTTTCTTCATTGATTTCTCCAACCTCAGGCTATAGTATCACCTTGGATATAGGTGAGCTGATTAGTCACCTGGTGTGTGCCTATGCATGTACACTGGGGGAGAGTCTCAGGTCTCAGTTGAATGATCTGGATGTGACAGTCATCAATTTTACCCTCCCCCACCAACTTGAAACTGGTGTTTTGTTGAATCACCTGTGTGGGCAGGACCAAGTCCCCAGTCGGACAAAAACATGTCTTGGTGACATCAGATCTCGGGAAGGTGCTTGACTATCCACTCAAGAGAACATGCTGACTCTCCTTGGTGGCAATGCAGCACTAGGTGTTGCCTTGCCACTTCTTGGTAACCAGTGGCAAACCTGAGTTTTTGAATGACTTAAGCTGTGGTCTAGTGGACATGTTACTACTTGGTCATGCTCGCCTCATTCTGCATGCTGACCTTGATACCTAGTGACTTCCTATCGACCCCAGAGGCTGGAACTTTTCCTAGAATGACCAAAGGTTCATGGAAAAGACTTGACATATGCCTGTAGACTAGTAGTGGGTTTTGCCTGGGTCTCCTGGACTTCTGGACCATTAGCTTAACACTGGAAGAAGCCACTCTTGAGAATCTTGGGCCAGGCCTGCTGGTGCATGTCTGTGATCCCAGCAGCTTTAGAGGCTGAGGGAGGATCAGGAGTTCAAAACCAGCCTCAGCAAAAGTGAGGCACTAAGCAACTTGGTGAGACCCCATCTCTAAATAAAATGGCTGGTGGTGTGGCTCGGGCCAAGTGCCCCTGAGTTTAATATCATGTTAGTCTCGATAGAGCCGAGACCTCTGAGACTTGGATTCTGTTCTTGCTGGATGATCTGTCCTGTCATCTTTGGAGATGATGGGAGATGTCAACTTCTCATGAGCTCAAGCCTTAAGTGCCACAGACCATCAAAATAGTGTTCACCAAGATTCTGAAGTCTATGCGTGGGGTAACCTGACGTGGAAGGATTGCTCTTAATGTGGAGGGGGAAATGGTCTCGGAAAGTCTCCAAGGCTCAAATGGGTTTCCTGACCTCATTGAAGGGGACCTCTGCCCCCTGTCCTACCTCCAAGGTCACCCCACACTTCTGGATCTTGTTTGAAGTAAGCCCATGAAAGGCAGGTAATGACACTTGAAGCACGTGTGTATTGCCTTTCGTTGCAAGACAAAGGTCACCTACCACCCTTGGGTGCTTTTACTTGGGTACAGCTGAGACTCTTGGTTCAGAAAATCTTTGACCATGAAAGAGTTTCCTGTAGGAAGAGCTACATTAATGATGGTCTTCTGATGTGGAGAACCTGTCAGAGAGCATACTTCTCTAGTTTCTTTCCAGTTCTCCTGCTCCTCTGTAGGAGCCTGGGAAGGTTTCAGAAGGGCCAGCAATGTCTTCCAGAACTGTCAAAGCTGTACCCTAGTTATGAGGACCCTAACTTGAGTCTACTTGAAGTAGAAGCAATGATGATTTTTCCCTCATTACACTCCCTTCCTGTCACTCCTCTCTGCCTGTTAACTCTTGATCTCCTTAGAGAGAAGTGTCCCCAGTAAAGGCCAGGGAACAATGACACTTGGCCTCTGAACAGAGGGACGCAGAGGCTCAGGATGGTTTCTGCTTGATGTCAACGCTGAAAACTGAACCTCCAAACTCCGTGAAGAGAAGCTGGAGCAGGTTTAGTACGGCTCTCCCCACAACTTTCCTATCCTGAAAAACCCTAAACTTGGATCTCGAGTCAGGAATTATTTAGCAACTCTGTAAATCCAGACCTCTGAGAGGGTGGGGCTCCCACTGGGTCCCTCGGGTGTGTTCCCCTGGGCCCCGTTGTTTCTGGGGCAGTTCTCCCTCACCCTAACATACTTGTGCACAAGCTTGGTGGAGCCTCCTAGCCACAGGGCAGGTCCCTTGCTGGTATCAACACTGTCCTGATGTCAAGTCCCCTATCCAACAGGAAGAGAAGTCCATGACATTACCCCTGACATCTTAACAGCCCTGATACTGAATGTTCAGGAAGCTTATATAAATGCAGGCTCATGAAGATTTTTAACTGTCTTAAATATGCTCATGTTAGCAAAAAAAGCATGCAGTTCTACAGAGGGTAATGAGTTCTTGACGATTACGGAGAATTCTTGCAACAAGATTGTTTTCCTTGAATCCAGTGGACATGATGTACAGGTCAGGGCCATGGGACAGGGAGAACTACTGTCAGGGGGGTTGTATAAATCTGTGGGATGCAGCTTATGCTGGTTTTTGGTCTGCAAAGAGTCCTCGGTATTTCTAAAATGGTCATAGAAAGCATCAGAAAGGCACAATGTGGCTTTCCTCTCGGCAATAACCACATCAATGACATGGGTTGGGTCTTGTTTCTTATCCCTCAACCTCTCAAGCATCCCTTAAACCTAGGTCTTAGGTCTGCCTACTGCAGTATACGAAGACCATAACGTCTCTAACACTCTCAGAAAAACGCAATTCCTCTACCAAATGACCCATAAGTAGTCACACTCCAAGTTGGCAGCCTTTTCCTCCACTGTTCAAGTCAGGATCCGAACATGGTCCATATGCTGGTAGCTAGCAGACTACAAGCCCTCTAAATGGAATCGTTCCTTTTGTCCCCTGGCTGCTTGTCCTACACTGGACAGCCAATATCCTACAGATGTGCCCGGTACCTGTCATGGCTTCACGTTCCTGTTTATGGTCCTCAACGCCTGCTCCTCACCACCTCCTGAAGCTGAGTGTGCTGTTAGTTCATCTTTTTTCTTTGAGGCTCTCTTAGCTTGGAGCAGGAATAGTATCCCAAATCTACAACCCCTCAAAAGGCTCTTTCTGTCTGTGGCACTGGCACCTGGGGTCGGGGAAGGAGGGCATGGTCACAGGGTACCAGCCTTGCCAGGTGAGGCCTGGAGTGGCCTGAGGAGTCTTCGGTACTGCTTGGAAACTTGGCTCTGATGTCGCCCAAGGATAGAGGTCCATAGTTCTACCTTCTATCTACTGGTACCACAGTTCCTCAGATGAAAGACTTGTCCTGTTGGCCTGACACCTAGTAGCCTGACTGCCCATACCAGGTGTGGGTTCCTGGATACAAAGAAAGGCCAATTGCTGGTAGCAGGCCCGCCCTGGCCCCTGGGGACTCAACCCCCAGTTCTTTGTTATGCATGTCAATGTGGCCAGCTCACAAGGCCATGATGCGGGCTTGCGGTTTCCCATTTATCTGCCTGGAGCATATGTGTCTCTCGGGAACATCTTGACCTGTTCGAGCCTCCTGATAGGGGATGGTGACGTGACGGTAACCCAAGGATGCAGTTATTACTCTTCCCTCCTCACTTTTGAGTGATTTCCCGCAGCTGTTAAAAAGATATATAAGGGGAACAAATCTGGCAATAAAGGGCGCACATGCTCCCTCATGGATGAAGAACCTTGGTGTCCTGTGTATTTTTTAACCTCGCCGTCCCTCACCGGACTCGGCTCCGTTAGCCGGACGTGGCATCTGGAGGTTCCAACCGAGATCCGGAAAGTAGGGGTAAGCGTACGGGGCTCACCTTCTAAAGGTAGAAGGGGGAGGATTGGTTTAAAGATAATTTAAAGAGACAGGGTACGTACCATGGGTAACTCAACAGCGAAGGTTCGTCTGGCCAACGAATTAAAAGAGCTGTTAAATACACAAGGAACAGGAATAAAAACTAAGACTGCAACCGAATTCTTTGAAGTTATTGCCCAGGCTTGTCCTTGGTTTCTGACAGGAGGCTTTCTCAATAACAATGATTGGGATTTAGTTTGGCAACAGCTTCGCAGGGCTGTGTTGTCCGGAGGGGATTTTTTGTTGTGGAAAAATGAAAATCAAGAGAGGTGTCGCGAGCTAGCCCGAGTCGATCAGGACGCCGGCTTCCCAGGGCTTAACCTCGAAATGTTAACAGGCTCGGGACAATATGCTGTCATAAATCAGCAAATTAATTATGATCCTGGGATCTATGCTCAGATAGCCACAGCAGCCGTTCAGGCCTGGAAGGCTCTACCTGTTTCAAAGGCTGAAACAAAAATTTCAAAAATTGATCAAGGACCCTCTGAGCCTTATTCTGACTTCATAGCCCGATTAATGCAGATAGCGGGAAAGATATTCCCTAACTTGGAACAAGCCATGCCGGTCATTAAACAATTTGGAGCAGCGAGTGCCGGTCCAAGTTTGATGCTCAGGGACGCCCACTACAGCTGGGAAACGGGAACAGGGGCCCGGGGCTAAGGTGTACGGGGCAATCCAGAGATGGAATGCTGCCCCGGGGAGTGGGCGTCTCCGCCGCCTCCCCCTGACCAACCCCTTTCTATCTGGGAGCTCCCAAGGGGAACGCCGGGAAGTGCGGGATTGGACCTCAGTTCCACCTCCCGAGCAGTACTGACTCCTCAGATGGGTCCCCAGACCCTGCCGACTGGAGCCTTTGGCCCTTTGCCGGAGGGAACTGTGGGACTGATACTGGGAAGAGGCAGCACTCTGCATAAAGGGCTCAGAATTCGTAAGGTGTGGTTGATGGTGATTACCACCGGGAGTTAAAAATTGTTGCCAAGGCTACCCAAGGGATTGTTATTATTCCTCCCGGAGAACGCATAGCACAATTATTGCTGCTGCCGGCAGCGTCCCTACCCAACCGCGCCCTACAGGCAGCCCAGGGTAATGGCAGTTTTGGTTCCACTGGCACCCCTCAAACCTTTTGGGTAGCACACTTGGACTCCCGACCACAGTTAACCATTAAAATACAGGATAAAATCTTCAAGAGGATATTAGATTTGGCTATCCCTAAAGATTGGCATCTTATTGTTTTGGACCTAAAAGATTGCTTCTTTTCTATTCCCCTGGCCCCCCAGGATTGCAAACGTTTTGCTTTCTCTTTACCTTCAATAAATTTTAGGGAACCCTATCAGCAGTTTGAATGGACTGTCTTACCTCAAGGAATGGCCAATAGCCCTACTATGTGTCAGTACTTTATAGCAAAGATTCTGCCAAGCTTTAGGCAACAATTCCCAGACTTTTACCTCGTCCATTATATGGATGATATATTGTTGGCAGGCCCTGATAGGAAAGCACTTTTCCAGTCTTATGAAGTCCTCCAGTCCCTGTTAAAGGGGGCCGGACTGATTATAGCCCCAGAGAAGGTGCAGATTCAGTATCCTTATAACTACCTAGGATATACTATTAACAAGGTAGGGATCACTCCCCAGAGGCCTCAATTTCAGGTGAACCAGCTCAAAACCCTGCACCAATGGCAGACATTTCTGGGGGAAATCCAATGGCTGCGGCCTTCCCTCCATGTCCCTACTGGTGAACTTAAACCCCTGTATGACCTTTTGAGAGGAGACCCCTCACCCACCTCCCCGCGAAAACCTACTCCAGAAGCCTTGAAGGCGCTTAGATTGATAGAGACAGCCTTACAAGAGATGCAGGTGATGCAGGTGGACTACTCCCAGTCCTTGTTATTCATTGTTCTGCC
>NW_026006332.1:192018-217950 GCF_001458135.2 Marmota marmota marmota
TTCAGAAAGCTCCCTGGTCATAGCTATCCCACTGGCAAAGATGATGACTGGGATCCGCAGTTGTGTCCTGCTGGCCATGACATCCTAACTGAAAAGTGTCCGTTTACATAGGACAAGAGCTGATCTTGTAGTACCCAGTGACAGGCAACTTCCACGCTTGCACTGCAACCTAAGCCAGGGGAATGGGGCCTCCCCAGAGACGGGTAAGCAGTGCAGGGGCGGTGGACGACCTAAGACAGGGGCTACTTGATTCCCATTGACATGCAAAAAACAAAAAAGGGGGACTTGCTGGTAGCAGGCCCGCCCTGGCCCCTGGGGACTCAATCCCCAGTTCTTTGTTATGCATGTCAATGTGGCCAGCTCACAAGGCTGTGTCTCGGGCTTGCGGTTTCCCATTTATCTGCCTGGAGCATATGTGTCTCTTGGGAACATCTTGACCTGTTCAAGCCTCCTGATAGGGGACGGTGACGAGACGGTAACCCAAGGACGCAGTTATTACTCTTCCCTCCTCACTTTTGAGTGATTTCCCACAGCTGTTAAAAAGATATATAAGGGGAACAAATCTGGCAATAAAGGGCGCACATGCTCCTTCCTGGATGAAGAACCTTGGTGTCCTGTGTATTTTTTAACCCCGCCGTCCCTCGCCGGACTCAGCTCCATTAGCCAGATGCGGCAGCCAATATTCAGTCAGGTCACAGGTGAGACCACCTGGGCCTTCACTGGCTCCTGCTGAAGGAGTTCTCGTTCCTTCTCACAATGTTTTACACATGGAAGTGACCACGAACAGACAACCCATTTTTTCCTCACTGCCCCCCAACCAGAGGGGATGACAGTCATCCCGGAGAACAGCTCCTGCATCAGAGCCTGACTCTCTTCCCACTTTCTGGACAAGTATGTGATCTAGGGTCTATTATCCAAGGCAACAGAAAAAAAAATATACAGTCACTAAACGCTAGCTCTGTCGGCAGATGCTAGAGCCTTGGTAGCGATATACAATCTTCCCTGTGGAGCCCTGGTTCCCAAACCTGTCTGGGACACCAAAATACACTTCTCCATATATCTGGGTTCAGGAACTTGTGGAAGTGGTATGGACAGGACAGTGTCCCCTTCTTAACAAGAAGGGATTTCACCTTGGTCATCTCCAAGCATCACTCCCACGTCAGGAAGGAAGGACGTCAAGATCTCTATCAGTCCTACATCCAAAGTAGTTCTCTCAAGTTTTCACGAGACCAACAGAGTCGGTCAGATAACATGTGAGACCACCTGACCTTCACTAGGTCCTGCTGAAGGAGTTCTTGTTCCTTCTTAAAGTCCTGCTTCCCAAGTATGACTCAGAAAGACTTCCATGGAAGTGATCATTTGTAGCGGCCTGTCTCGGAGGCACATGTTGGGTGTCACATTATGGACACTGAGATTGCTCCTTGGTGAAATCTAAGATTTTTTTTCTCCCTTTATAAAGGTTCTTTTCCTTGCTGGGTGGTTATTACATGGGGACAAATGAGATCCTTGTTCTAGTTCACTGAATTCTACTAACTTGTTGAACAAGGAGTATGATACAGCATTTCTAATTCTATAGCTAGCATCAGACACTTCAGCTCCTCCACTACCACCTACCCTTGCCTTCTCGCACCACAACACATTGGGAATAGCTCTGCCTCCTTCATTGTCTCTGCTCGTTGACTCCTGACCAGTTTGTTGGAGAACACAACTGACCTCAGTGTAGTGACTCTGAACAGCTTTGGTATGGAGGAATAGAGGCCGAGACTCAGATGGGCAGAGTTGGTCTGCCTGAGACCCCAACAGGAGAGCCAGCCATAGCCCACAGTGCAGAAGTAGGAAAAGCTGGCCTAGGCCCCTGTGGTCTTTCTAACTTGAACTACTGAACATGGTCCTCAGATGACCAGTGACGCTGACACCAGCGTAGACCTCCTATCCCTGTACCTTGGAGAAATTCCCCTTGCTTTGACTCTGGAATCCTACCTTGGACTGCTTGATGGAGCCTCCTGGCTGTGTTGGCCAGGCCCCTATTGATATGGCACCCACCCGGGTCCTAGCGATGCCCTCCTATAGTTTCCACTAGATGCTTCTCCAAGGATGGTCAGAAGCTGAATGTTCCTGAAATGACCCTCTTTGGTTTGCCTTTGGTTTGTTGGTGTCCGCACACTCATTTGTGGTGAGAGTCTTGGTTATACATGCAAAACCCAGAAGGCAAGGAGATGTCAGTCCTAAGGTGACACTTCAGAGTTCCAGGTTGATATTCTACGTGAAATTCCTGGAAGACCCGAGAGATGCCACTTACCTTGAGCAAAGGGACTCGATGTACAAGTCGGGACCCTGAGAAAGTTTGACATAACAATAGGCTCATGAAAAAGGACTCCAGGATGCCGTGGTCTCCTGGCCTGGTTAGGACCAAGTTTTCATCTAGAAAACTGATGGTCACTGGACAGTCTGTTATAATCCAAGTTTCCCAAGACTCACGTCCAGAAACAACTCGAGTCCTGCTTCTCTGCGTTCACTCTGAAACGGAGGAGCTCTTTTCTACATAAAGACGTGACTGTAATCAAGTTGTCTATGTTAATTAAAACACTGAGGTGGTGAACCTGTAAGCGGGCATGTTTTACCTTCCTGGAAGGGGTGTAATGCCTCTCTCCCAACTAATCAAACCATGACCCAAGCTTGTGACTGGGTGTTACTGTAACCATGCTCAATTGTTTCTTTCCTTTGGGTCTAACTTTGTTTTGCCATAAGTAATGGCTCATATCCTACAGATAGAAAGTCCCTATGACCTCTTCTTGCTCTGTTTATGTGTCCTGCTAAAGTTGCAGCTTCACTTCTTGGTATGCACCAGCGTTCTGTCTCTGGGTGTCCAGCTACCCATGTGGGATTTTTCTCTTCCCAAATCTTGGAGCAGGAGTGATGATGAACCCTATATCTAGGAAGCGGAAAATGTTTCCCACTGTATGTGAAACTGGGGTGAGAACGGGACATCAGCCACTGGGCGCCAGACTTGCAAGATGAGCTGCAGGGTCCTCTGTGGGCACAGATGATCTCAATTACTACAGAGCAGAGCCTTTGGGTAACTTTTTTCTCCACCTTTTGGATGCAGAAATCTTTCCCCTTAAATCTGATCTCCCAACCCTGAGAGCACAACACTTGCCTGAGTTGTAGGGAGAGGAAACTGTACCTGGGGACTTAAGGTGAGAAGGCTGGATCTCCCTGGAGGACGAGCTGCTGGGGTACCTGAGAGTCGGGAGCCCACTCCAACTTGTGACTCCAAGGAGACATCTACCACATATCATACACCACTTCAATCCAGATGACTGGAGTTGTTCAAACTCCCTGGGGTGGAATGGGAATGGTGCAGGTGGACTGCTGTGAACAGTCATTCACACCACCCTCCAGCAGAGGAAGCATCCACCTTGGGCAGCCATTGGCTTCTCATTGCTTTGTGCAGCCTATCAAGAATAGGGCCTGGATTCTTGGTGTTGAGTCTCTCCCTAAAATGTGTTGACATGCATATCTTCCCAAAGCCATATGTCCCGCCACAGACATGGTCAAGTGGCAATCACCAACTCTTTCCATGAGTTACCATGTTACCTAGGAATGTATGCAAAAATAATCCTGTGGCTGAACAAGACAAACGGACAAGGGATTTTGTGGGAAGAGTATTTTGGGTACAGAGTAGAGGCTTTTGACTACTTGCCACATTCTCAGTAAAGGGAAACCATGATTTTCTGTCCTGTTAACCATAGAAGTGGAATTTTCCCTCCATTGGGATGTGATGGATATTGGAAAATGCTGGACACTCTCTCCTGGCAGCCATAGAAGATGAGAACGTTCAGGAACATAGTCCTTAATGCCTTCCTAGTTATCCTGCCAGGGCCACACAAGATATATTGCTGATACTTGGGATGGTCGTGATTAACTTTTACCATGGGAGGTTGGACAGTCTGCAATGCAAGGAAGGGTTCTTGATCACTTTCAAAGACACATACTGAAAGGCGTAGGGAAGAGTCTAGAAGAAGGTACAAGATGGCAGCAGCAGAAGGCTTTCTACTGAAGCTTTGCCTCCTGTGCTTGCCTTCATAGTAAGGTCCCATCCCAGCCTCTAACCCAGGAGTTGCATCAGAGGCTTGGGCAGGGCCAAACTGCAGCCAGTTGGTCAGATGGATGTGGTTATATCCCCTCTGGTCACCAGCCCTGAGAATCGCTGGACGGCCGAACCTCGGTGCACAACTGCCCCCATGAAACTCCCAGATCCAAGACCCTTGTTCTAAGGTTCATCTTTCTTCTAATGGTTGGCCTGCATGGAAGGACCTGACTCCAACTTCCAACACTGGTCACCTTTGAGCATTTTTGCCACCCACTTAGATAGGACATCCATGGTCTAACCCTACAAAACCATGTGGCTGTCAATTTTCTAGACGGGCTCATCCAGAATGGAGGGTATCCTATAAGACAACCTGGACTCTTGCATTTGGATCCTTCTAATTCCACTCCTCTTGAATACTTGGCAAGAGTCTGAGGAAAGTGGTAGTCACTTCTGCTGGGGTCACATGTTGAAGCATGAGCCACGGTGTTCCACCTCTGAGGATGCCGAGATTGCTCCTCAGTTAAATCCAATGGCCTTTCTTCTGTAAAGGGTCGACTCCTTGGCTTGTGATTCATGTGGGGTAAAGGGTTGAGATCCCTGATAGTAACTTTCTATTTCAACTGTAAAATCTGAACCTTTGGTATTGTGCTCCCATCAGATGTTATAAATACATTCCATACTTACCAAGGGAATTCCTGAGTTTTCCTTCCATAGTTTTAGAAATCAGAACTTTAGAGGGTTACTGACATAACCCTTTCCAGCTGTCTAGACAACAAGCGCCTCTTGAAATGGGCAAAAACCCTGTTGATTATGAGCAGATATTCTTCCTACATTCTTTGGACAAACTATGGTCAAGGTCACCTTATCTTTCTTGACGGACTCCTATCGAACATACTGTGTATGTTTACTAGGAATATTTAGTAAAGATGTGGGTGTTGGTTGAGGTCAGTACCCCCAAATGATGTGGGGTTCCAGGAACTGGAGCTTTGTCTATGTAAGGGAGCCATATGCTCAAAGAAGAGATTTTTTAGTCAGCTATTCTCAAGTTCCTATAGAATAAGTGTCCGCCATACTATAGACCACACTATTCATAACTGTGCCTAACAGGAGGGAGCTGACCACCACGCTCTCCCATGATTTCACAAGAATTCCCAAAGGGCAGCCCCTGTTAACAGTGTTCATGTCAATCATGGCAAGGTGAAGGCATCTGAGATGACTGGTCATTATGATGAGTTCTGTGGATGAGCCAGGGAACTGGCCAGCCTGTCTTTCCAAAGTTGTGTGGCCCTTATTAGGCTCCACCAGCATCATTCCATCTTTAGTTCCAAGAAGTGTCTCCCTGTCACCTAGAATCTGCAATCGTATAAGAGAATGACAGGCAATGTCAATCCTAAGACTGTGGCCACCGAGAGAGTTACTTCCAGCCTAACACTGGTGGCTGACCTGTCTTTAGTCATAGGACTGAGCTTGTCTCCCTCAACTACACCTGAAGGGACTTTAGGACCTGGCACTTAGGTTTGTGCCACTGCAAAGTCTTTCCCTGTGGGAACACCTCAGGGACCTAAGCCACGCAGAGCAACGTCCATGGAATTTCTCCCTAAAGGTCCTCAGGTGCTTCCCATGTACAAGCCCCCATGAAGGGAGGGCTGGGTGTCCCTTTCCTGCTTGGGCCCAGAACCAATGGTGCTACACCTGCACCACCTGTCCATGGCTGCCTGCCTCTGTATGAGAACCTCACATCTGAGTGAGTTCATGGACTCCTTGGGGCTAGAAACCAGATCTCTCCCTAAACTTGTATCCAGGGGTGACCAAGGCTCTTCATACAACTAAGATGACTGCTCGTAGCTTATGGCTTTCTGGACATGGGTCTTTTTTTCCTGAAAACTGCCTCAGATGGACAAGGGATAGAACTGAGGTCACCTAGGGTTTTGCTTCTGGGCATGACATTGATGTGGCCTTGCTAGGTAGCATGGCCCTTGCTCCACTGTCCTCAGGACTCATTCCTGATGGTGTCGGGTTCTTGTGGGTTCAGGTCCTGTGTATACCCACTTGACCAAATACCAGCATTCCAGATGAGTGGTTGTCCTTCGCCCACAGAATCCTAGGAGGGGAGATTCCTCCAGTACCAGAAGGGAGGGTTCCTCCCCCACTGAGAACCTTGCTTCCCGTTTCTCATGTTGTCAGGCAAAGGTCACAAGTGTCCCAGGGCTTTTGCCACTTTCTCGGTGGAGACCCTAAATGTCACCTAATGACACTGGGGTAAGTCATTGTAGGACAGCCAAAGCTCAGGTTCCTCCATTGGCCATTCATCTGGCATAGGAACTCGAAGGCTGAGAATATTTGGAGTGAAGATGGCAAGAATCTAGAGAAGGAACCGCATCTGTTCTAGGGTCCGCCTTGAAGCATGGGTGGGCTGCCATCGCAGGTGCCTGGGCTTCCTCTTTCTAGTTCCCCCAGCTCCATGGAGGAGCCTGGGGACCCTCCTGGGGAAGGCAGAGCACTGAGTTTGCACAGGGCGATCCGAACTGGACTCCCTTCATGGGGGTCGTGCTCTGTGGTTGTCAGTGAGTTGGAGGGAAGGAATTCAATCCTTAAATTTTGACTTTGTTCCTCTTCATTCACTTTTTTCCTTGTTAAACCCTGGAACAACTTATTAAGAAAAAATGCTGCTGTGTCCCAAAGAAGATCATCTGAGGAAGTGCACCTTGCACGGGAGACTGAGATTTGGAAGGGCAGAGCTTTTGCCCCAGATGCCAATATGGAGAACCAAAGCACAGGCCCCACCGAGCAGGAAGAGAAACTGGTTCAGACTAAGGTGACCATTCCCTGGGGTTCATCCAGGTCCTCGTGAAATGTCCCGGGCTTGGTTCTCGGATCGGAAGTGACTTGGCACATAGGACGGACTTCTATATTGATGGCCCTGAGAGCTGGGGCTCCTGTCTGCACTTGTCTGGTCTTCTCCATGGGCTCCTAGATGAATCCTCCCTGATGTTGGCTGTGGAATTCACTTATGTGCAGACTTGGTGGGGGCCTCCTTCCTGTTGGATGGAGGATACCTCGTCATTGTCATAGGGTTCCTATGTTGAGAAACATATCAATCATGGTACACCTGGTCTTTTGTGTGGCCAGAAAGTCTTTGGTTTCGCTTTTTATAAAAACTTCAGAAACGGCCAGAACCAACTAGAGAAATGGCTGTTGTCATCGTGTTCAGGGACCCACATCTAACAGCTGGGACACGGTGTCTGCTTTCCTCAGCAGCTCGTGTAGCTACTCTTAAGGCAAACAAACATCTCCATCTGCAGCCTCCATGGTGTATGGACATGTATCTAACATCTTAATGCCTTTAGCATTCAAACTCAGCTTCTCCAGCATCCAGCAACATGTAGATATTCAAGCCAAACTTTCACAAGGATCATCAAAAACTGGCTTATTTAAATGGGGATCCAGATATGGCCTACACATCATGAGCAGGGGTTCCCCCACCTTTTCCCCTGGCAATTTCTATCTTCCCTGTGTCCTAAAGCAGACGTTTGCTTCAGTCCTCTGAATGGGAGACACTTTCCCCCATAAATCTAGCTTTCCAACCCTGAGAGCACAAGATTCTAGTTCTCAGGTAAAGAAACGAGAAGGGAAATGACCTCCCTTGATTATGAGCTGGTTGGGACCTGATGGGCCTCACCTGGGCCCCCTATCACTGCCATGATTCCTGGGAAACATTTCTGGCTTGAGATGGTGTATGTCATGTGGTAGCTCTCAACAGACCCACAACGGGGGGACAGTAGGACAATCGCGTATACTGTCGGAGCTGCAGTTGTGTCACTCTGCCTGAAGGTAACCTGATAATATCCTGTGTCCTTCAGCAGTGGGGGTGCAGGGGGCAGCCATTGGACTTCATTACTGAACTCCTGTTCCCATTTAGGATCTACCTAAATGATGCTTCTAGATAATTTTGGATTTGCTACAGCTTTGGGGAACATGATGATCTGCACAAACTTCATTTTCTTACAAGCCAAAGAGCATCTCCATTTTTAAAAACTCTCCAGCTTCTCAGGATGGAACAGTCAGGGACTTCACAGGAGTAGGGTTCTTAACACTCCTGTGTGCTGACGACCTGTCACTCGTGACCTGAGATGGAGATTGAACTTGTTCTGTTGAAATTGTAGCAGCCTAAGTGCTCTATGGTACCAAATGTGGATTTCTAGAGCAAAGTCTATGGAAGAGACCAGGAAGGAAAAGCTACCCTATCCATTCCCCAATCATGGAGGATGGCGAACATTCCAAAGACCCTCTGACACTCCTCCCCAGTTGTAGGAAAAGCGCTGTCGGCCACTACTGAAGGCATTTGTGACTTGCCTTGGTAGATCAGTGAGTAACAACAATAGTCTGACGTATTGGACAACATGGACCCCCTCAGCTTGACACGAGACTGGAAATGCCCCAGTGAGATGACGAGACCTTAAGGGGTTCTAATTGTCTAAGGATCATGGAGGAGCCTGATGTGACAGTAGAGGGCTGCTATCTTATTGTAGCTTTGGCTCAGAAGGTTGTCTGTCTTCGAGGTAGGGTCCCATCTGGGCTTGGAGAAGTCGCTCTCCAGGCTGTGTCCACTTGGCCACCCAGATCTGGCTCCCCGGCTTCTCGGTGGCCGACTCGGAGCCAGTGCACGATGGAGGCTTGGCAGGTGTGTCCCAACTGCTCCACGGGGAGCTCTACCACCAAAACCCGCCGGGACGTTACTGGGCTTTTCTAAACAACATACGTCCATAGTGTCCAGTTCATGTGGAGGTGGTATGGAGGGTGTTACCGGCTCTTGGTGTTCCCAGATCAGCGTTGGGTTCTCCTGATCAATTGGAGATAGAGATCACCAAGAGGTGACCCATAGGGTTGGGACAAGGCTCTGCTGGGACTTCTGCTGGTGTCGAGAGGAGACGATGCATGGGTGAGGGTTCCTAAACCAGCTCTCCAAAGGCATGACGAAGCTAAGGGAAATGGGCTCAGGTAGGCACATGACCCCAGGAGTTCTGCACCTGGCTCCTCTGCCCCTGGCACCAGGGTTTTCTCAGGAGATCTGCTCAGCCTTGGGCCTCTGCTCGGTGGAAGAGGGATCCTAGGCATGTGGAGGTCGGCAGCACACATCACAAAGCTGAGAGACATTTTCAGTATCGGCCTCCCAGGAAGGCTGTATCAGTCAAGGCTGGACATATTGTGCATGTGGGGTTTTTAGAAAAACTTGGGAGGAGTCAGCTCTGAGCCTGGTCATGGTTGGAAATGCCTACAGACAGCAGTTCTTGCTGGGCAGAAAGTCTTGGTGGGGAACAAGTGTTCTCCCTGCCCTGTCTCGGCAGGGGCGTAGTACATGATGGAAAGCGTGGTCTTCACCTTGGTTACCTCCAAGCATTCCTATCCCCTGTCTTACATGGGAACTGAAAAGAATGACACCAGCCCCACCTGCCACTTTCTTAAATTTTTAATATCGGGCTAATGCAGAATGTGGGAAAACCTCTAAGATGACTGGGACCCTTGGCTCCTTTTCATGCCACCTCTATATTCTCCGCCTGCATGGTGGGCTCTGTCACTGGGGGCTCTCACTGCCCTGGGTGACCAGGTGTGCCGATCATGCCAAAATGAGACCAAAACCCCAGCCCAAAGGAGTGGTCACTGAGGGACAGTTATGGCCTCCAGCTTAATTCTCTAGTGGTTACTGAGGCTGCAAGTCCGGAAAAGGGACTAGTCCTTTTATCCTGTGCCGTACCTGAGAGGTCCTTATTAAAATCCTGCCTTTGTGGCTTTTGCCAATTTGAGATTATCTCCAATGGCCATGTCTCGGTGGCCTCAACTCATATCTGTGACATTCCCAAGTTGGCCCTGGCTCTCCTTGAGTACAAAGCCAGATCTATGTAGACTGAGGGGGCCCCTCACCCCTGCCTCGGGCTCAAAATCAAAGGTGACCTAACATTTCCCCCATGACCTGCCTGATTCCCACCTCCTGGTTCTAAAACCTCATTTTGGCTCATTCCAACTTCAGGGACAGAAATCAGACTATCGTCTGAATCTAGGATTATGTGAGAAGAATGTGACTGCAAAACTGAGCTTTGTTCTGTTTTGGTCTCCAGCTCCTGGTTGACTTTTTTATTTTTCAGCTGAATGTCAAGAGCCAGCCACTCCATGGTGTGCAGGGTTAGGGGGGAACAAGGGATAGACCTGAGCACCTCTCTCGGGCCTGCTGCCATGGGCTTAGTGTGCATGTCCTCACTGGTTCCAATGACGTCTACTACCATCCTCAGTGCTTATTCTGAAAGGTGAGCTTCTTATGGGTTCAGGCTCTGTGTGCACCCAAATGACCAAAGGCCTTTCATTCCAAGCAGGCGATTGACTAGGGGGTCCCTGGGAACATCAGAATCGTCCTACCCATGGAACCCCTTAGGAGGGGAGAAGCCCTGGCGATGTCTCCAGAGCGAGAAGAGAGGGCTCCTGCCCCGTTGAAAACCCTGCTTCCCTTTTCTCTTCCATAGGTCCTTGGATCAGTGTAGCCAGGGGCTTTTTACACTGTGGGCAGAGACCCTACATGTCACACAAGGATTCTCAGGGCAATGATGTGTTTTTGTCATTGCAAGACAAATCTCAGCTACCTGTGACTGACCATCTGGCCTCTAGTCTCTCTGGTAAGGTCTGGATGAAATATCTGGGGGCAAGAAGGCCTTTGACAGTGAACTTGTTTCAGTTGGTAGGAGCGGCGTCTATCGAGTTGTCGGTCTTGACATGGAGAAATCTGTCACTGTTGTCTGCTCTCCTGACTTCTCCCACTTTCTCTAGTCTCGGGGCTGCATGCGGAAGTCTGAGGACACCTGTCACCCGTGGATGAGCTTTTCCCTGCTAATCAGAGCTGTAGCCGATCAGTGGGGTATCAAGATGGCTGCACCTCAAGATCAATTCTGTGGTGATGCAAATAATCGAGTTCTAACTCACTGCTTGGCTCCTCACCTTGTGAGAAATGCAGGCATGTCCTCGGGGCTCATGAGGCACTATGTATGGAGAGCTGAGGCTGAAAAGGCAGAGTCAGTGTCAGCCTGAGTGGCCACTAACAGAAACTGAACCTCAGACTGCAACGAGAGGGAGGAAAAGCAGGCTCAAGGGTCCTGGTTCTTCTTCTGCAGAGGAATCCTGAACTGTCTTCAGGTCAGAAGTGACTGAAGACAGTGGGGCCATGATGTGGGAGTTGAGGCTAGGGTGTCTTCTGGGCTCTATTGTTCCAGGGTGAGTTCCCCTCACTCTGGATACACCTATGGGCAGATTGATGGGTGCCTCCTGGCCTTGTGGGTCAGGCTTCTGGTGTCGGCACCATCCTGGATTGTAGCCTCTGTTGGGGCACCACCCTGGACCACCAGTGCTGGATAGACCTGACACTGAAAACCTATGAATGGCTGTCCTGGGTTTGCCTCAGCTTCCCTGGTGTGAGGAAGAGACTGCCAGATGTGGGGGTGCACACCTATAGTCCCATTGGCTTGGGAGGCTGAGATAGGAGGATCGAAAGCTCAAGGCCAGCCTCAGCAACTTGGCCCTAAGTAACATAGCCAGACTGGGTCTCAAAAGGGGTTGGGGGGATGTGGCTCAGGGGCTTAGCACCCCTGGGTTCATTACCCAGTACCCTCCCCAAAAAACAAGCTAATACCCTATACTAAAACTCCTACCCAGTAAATTAGAAACACAATTTTAACCAAAGTAATCATCTCAGTGTGGCATGGTCTAGAGCTGTCTTAATCCCTCGTATTTGGAATACACAGAGGGCACTATGTCCCACATAGCTTTATGACCTCTGGACCCCAAATACACTTTCAAGTGCCTCAATCTGTCACTGACTTCTTGAAAAAAGAATTTCCCATCCTGCACACCAGAGCTCACATTTTCTCTTACTGTGAGGAATATTCTCTAGATTTGGAGGAACACACTCGGTCCTCCTAGCACGTAATTGCTAGACTTTAGCGCTCATCTTGGATTGATGTCCAGCCCTTCATGGTCAGTGGGGAAGATTCCAAGGATTATGGAGGAAAGGGTGCTTTCTCCCAAGGTCCTAGGTGCTGCTGTGTGGGGCTTCCCCTTTGGACAGGAGGCTTGACCATCTTTCATATACAATTGGTTAGTTCCTGTCACCGTGGCTCTTTGAAGTAGAGTTCGTGGTTGACCAGATGCCTGATCTCCTGAGCCTCCACTAATACTGACTCCTGAATATTTGAGGCTCCCTGAACATTCTGCCTTGGCTTCTGTAGTATCCCACTCCTTGCCTCTTAAGGTATCCATTCTCAAAGTGGAGACTGACAAAACAGGAAAGCGCTTCCTGCCAAAAAGCTTGGATCTTGAAGTCACGTTTTTCTTTGACTTCAGAAAACTAAAAATATGTTTCAAGTGGGTCCTAGAAGGAAGGACTGCATTCCTTCTGCTCATTGGGGGTTGACTCTGCCTCCATCTCTGCCTTCTGGCTCCCAGGAAATGTGTGTGCCCTCGACCCTTGGGGGTCCAGCTGGGCTGACCTGCTCCACAAGTAGCAGGTGGGTCAGGCAGGTCTTGGGCCCAGATTGTGACCTTCCCTCACTGCAAGAAGGGCCAGAATGTTCCCTTTTTAGAAATGTCATTGTGGGGAAAAGCCAGGCCTTCAGTGACATTTCCAGAATGAAGCCTGCAGTCGGGACAAAGGCTGTGTACCTACTGCTTGGGGACCCCCACACCCCACCCCCACCCCATGCCACTCTGGGGGGAACTTGACATACACACCCAAGCGGCTGTAGCCAACTGTGTGGTGCCTGGTGGTCCAACTGCCCACTGAGTCTAGTCCTGTCACTCCTTGGTAACCAACCTCATTAGTCAGTGGATGAGACGGGCTCGGTGGAGTACCCATCTGGTTCTTAGAGGCAATGTTTCCAAGACTTTTGCCCAGTTTCCCTCCACACATTCAGGGTCGGGAACCCAGGAGAGATGGGGGTGGGAGATGGTGTCTGACTTCACGTGGGGTCTTCACTTGGCCATTTGCCAAACTTCTTCAGCAAATTCCTGAAAGTGGCACCAATGTCATCTTGGATTATCCGTGCTCCCCACTGTCTTGCAAATTCTCCAGATGGGCTAATGTAAATCTTTGCCAGGCTGACAATTCCCTTGGGAAGCCATTGCTTTCCCTGACTAGGATGCAGTTGGATACTGAACAGAACCCCGTGAGGGTGGTGGCTTATGTCCTGTTGGGGCTGTCCCTGCATGCACCCAATGATGGGAGGCTAGGGACTTGCTCCATGGGGAAGGGTCTACTTTCTGTCTAATGTGCTGTTGTCCTTCTCCAGTGTGGCCACCTCTTATTGCTCATAGGGACATCAAGTATCCATCCTGAAAGTGTGGTCACCAAAGGTCTGACTGGCATTTCCTGACATAGTCTGGGGGTGGGTGACTAAGAGTGTGGATCTAAAGGGACCACAGCCTTCCCCCAGCCCTATCTGTACCTGAGTTAACTACTCCTGGCTGGGGGTTTTGCCCTCGTCCATGGGTGCGCATCTCACTGACCTTGACTCTGTTCTCCACAACACCCGTGGAATATCGCCCTACCATGGGTCCAGGCTCTGAGTCTCCACACAGGGGGTGAGCCTGCAGAGTGCCCCTTGCCAGCTCAGGATTACTAGCATGAACAGGGGATATGTCCTTCTTCCCCACCTCCTGGGTGAACACATGTTCATGTCAGCGCCGTAAAGAACACCATCTCCAGGGAGACGGGCAAGTGCCCATTAGCCAGAGTGTCATGCACAAGGCTTGAGAAATACTTCTCCGTTTCCTGTCATGTCTGAACCTCTGTCGGGGACAACTACCCTGATGGGAGTGAACTTGAGTTCTTGTTATGGTTCAGAAATGTTTGTCATAGAAAAACTTGAACATGTCAAATCTGGCCAGCATCTCCCACTTACTCTTGGCTGGCCTTGCTCATAGGGCTGATGGCAGCCATTCTCAAAGGCAAAACCTGGGCCTCAGACTAACCTGTCCAGGGCATGGGATGATCCTAGGATGGGAATGGGTCCAAAAGACCTTTGGTGTGGACCCCCCACACACTTCATTTTCCAAATGGGGCCGAGTGGCCTCTCTTCAAAGGACAATGTTTCACGACTTGAAAATCCAGGAGCATCAAGTCTATAGTTCTCAAAAGTAAGCCCCTGCCAGGAGCTTCCTGTCCTCTTAGCACTTACTGGGGATGGCTGTGCAAGCCTCCAAGCCATCAGGATGGTTCCAAACTTCTGAATTCTAGCACTCTTTTCAGTGCATACATCACCCACAGTGAAACCATGGCAGAAACTGCTGGCACAACATAAAAGTGACCCACGGATCACTTTAAGGCTCACAGCACTATCAAGTACACAACACTAAATATCGAGCCCACCAGCTGATCACATTACGAACACGTCACTTTGACATGTCAATCATACCATCAGTTTTTCTAAACAAACCCAAAGGAAAAGGAACAGCCCACGTGGAAATTGACAACCTGCACTCGCCCTAAATATGCTCGATGTAAAACTGTACACACTTAAAAATCAAAGCATTGTGCCCACTTTCTTGAATTCTTAATTGTCAATAGACCTTTACATGTGGTGCTGGGAATCCATCCCAGTGCCTCACATATGCTAGGCAAAGGCTCTATCCCCAAGCCATACCCCTAGCCCTGAATTACATACTCTTGACTAGGAAACCCGGGGAATGGCTACCACTGGATTATAATACTGGAAGAGCGCCCTGGGGTTTTAACCCAATGTGAAACCACAAAGGTCTCCTGTTAACACTTTGAAGAATGTTTTATATATTCCAAGACCTATGTTTGGAGAAGGGCAAGAGAAGAGCACCTCCTGCTTTCAGATATTAATCAGATGAAAAGCTTCTATGTTCAGACTAACTGGGATGAGTGGCAATCCCCAGCATTCCGCCACGTCAAATGGCAGACTCTGCCAGCAGGGTGGAGGTAGGACCAGGGATCCGTTGCCCATGGCCTGCTGAAGCTGGCTGTAGGGGGATGGTCAGGCTCTCCCTCCACTCCCTCTATTCCCCCTTGCCTAGGGCTCCTGGCTGTTAGCATCTCTGCACTAAGACTTTGCTTCTGGGAACACGTCAGGGGCACATTTTGCTCTCTAGGAGCAGGGGTGGAAATCTGCAGTCTGGAAGTAAGGAAGTGTCCTTGCTCCTGTATCTCTGGGAACCCAGGCCTGTGCAGCCCAAGCTGACCCCAGCCTTCCATGTCGGCATAGAGCCTGGCCCTCTGGGCCACAGGCCTCTGAGGACAACTGTTCTCCTATTCCCCAAGCTGAGCTGGGATCCTGGCCCAGGAGGTCAGTGTGGGCTCTGTCTTCAGGGCAGCAGCAGCTGCTCCAGGTGAGGGGCAGGTCACCCCTGCCCAGGTGGAGGAGCCACTGCACAACACAATCCTGTTCTCAGAACTTCCAGGGACGTGGCCTAAGAATGCAATGCCTAACTTCTCGATTTCTTTGACTCGCTGAAACTGTAAGTTGTCAGGTTACGAATTTCTGAACTCTACCACTTCTGAGCGGGAAGGTCTTATTAAATCTTCATTGGCTGGGGAAGCCCCTACTCATGAAACCACAGTAGAAGCTACCAGAATAATATAGAAGCAAAGACCCTTTTCTAGACTCCTGGGAGGGTCGATTCTAATGATGTCCAGATCTGGCCTCCTGGGCCACGACGGGAATGTTCTTTGGATTTTCTTAGGAAGGTGACTTGCTGGCATCTGGTCGCCTCGCATTTGGGCATGCAAAGTGCTGCCAATCAAAGCTGACCCTGGCACCTCAGTGAGGCAGGTCAGGGCTGTGGGGAGCTGGGTCGTCTTCCGATGTCTCTCCTTAAACTGGCATGTCTGCCCTCCCCCAGTTCTTCTGTACTTGCCCGTCACTGGTTCTCGTGAAAGGCAGATGGTCTCAATTGGCTGCTTGGTGTTCTCCAAATTTTCCAGCTTTGCTTTAAAGGTAGGGTTTGGGGGTACATGTGTTCTTCCCTGGGTTCCCCTGTAGAGGCCTGAAGCCTCCATTCTCAAAGTTTGAGGCTGATAGCAAGAAAATTCTTAAGGAGCTGTGACCTTGAAGTCGTCTGCTCTTTTTGTCCCCCCATAAAAATCCAAGACGTGAACGTGCACTGTTAAGAACGAGCCATCTGGGAAGAAAGGCTCCGTTTGACCTTCCTCGACCTGCCTTCACTTTTTCACTTCCAAGTGATGCTCCTCTCAAGGTCCAGGTCTAGCTCTGTTGTGCGGAGAAGCTCGAGCCAGGCCAGACCGGGCCTGCTCTTCACCAGCTGCAGGAACCAACTAGTTCTACTGCTTCACTAAGAAGCTCTGATCCTTGACTAACCACGTCCTCAATGCTCAGTCCTAGAACAAGGATGGTGTAACAAGATGCAGCACTAGCCAGGAAACTACCTTTTGGGGTTTGTGGTTTGGCTTTGGGGAGCAGAGGTACAGGGGATTGAACCCAGAGGCGCTTTACCACGGAGCCACATCCCCAGCCCTCTTGAGAATGTTAAGTTTCTTAGTGTCTTGTTAAATCACCAAGGCTGGCCTCGAACCTGTGATCCTCCTGGCTCAGCCTCCTGTGTTGCTGGGATTGCAGGCATGCACCACCTCATCTAGGTGCCCCTCGGTTTTAGGTGTAAGGCTCACAAGGGGAGATACTGGGGCCACTGAAGCATCTGGTTATCAGTGGGGGGTCTCTTCTAAGACATGGGACCATATGTGCCTTGAAGGGCAGAAGCTGATAAACCAAAATCCTACTACTGAGTGGTTTTCCTCAGTTGAATTTCTTAGTCGAAAGTAGTTGTCTGTCAAAACATTCAACGCTAGTTACCTTTGTCTTTCACTTGATTGTGCTTACAACACCTGTGGGACACTCCAGCCCGAGAGTGTTATCCCAAGGCAAAAGGGTGTGTTTTCCGTCTAAAACTATGCAAAATCTGGTCATGGAGGAGCCCTGTGAGCTGGGAATTGAACCCAGGGCCTCATGCCTGCTAGGCAAGTGCTCTAACGCTGAGCTACATCCCCAGCCCCAGAAGGAACAGCTTCAAGCTGGCCACAACGTCCTCTAAAACTTATGTCGCTGGTCTTCAAACACTTCCTAATACCATACGAGACTTGGTTCACATAGGACTTCAAGATGTTCTGGTTCCATTTAATAGTGGTCATACTTGGAACTGAGTCCAGGATGTAAGTTTAATACCATACTACAGTGACTTCTGTCTGTCATGTGCATTGGAATAGCAGAAAGTCACGGGTTCCCAAAGACACTCGTGCACAGAGTGAGAAATTTACATCTTAATCCTGCAATGCCCATTTCCCAACATAGAATCCAGTATTCTTTTTTTTTTTTTTTAAAGAGAGAGAGAGAGAGAGAGAGAGAGAGAATATTTCAGTATTTATTTTTCAGTTTTTGGTGGACACAACATCTTTGTTTGTATGTGGTGCTGAGGATCGAACCCGGGCCCCACGCATGCCAGGCGAGCGCGCCACCACTTGAGCCACATCCCCAGCCCCAGAATCCAGTATTCTTGATGAATGCAGGAGAATCTGGCTGCTGGCATCCTCAGGGGAATTGGGACCTGGGGAGGGAGCTAGCTCAGCCATCACACAACAGTCATCCTGCCTGCACCTTCCTGGGTGCAGTTTGACCAGCACAGAGCCAAACATTGGCAAAGCACTCTCCACAGTGTTGGATCCTCCCTCCTCACCTAAATATCATCTAAAATTAGATGAGACATAAGTACAAGACCAAATACTTCAAGTCTGGAAGCTCTAGATCAACAGAGCAATTCTCTCTGAAAATCCACCTATGTCAGTCTCCACAGCCACCCATGAAACTAGAGATCTGGACTTCTCCAACTCGGGTTCCATGGATTCCTCCTGCCAGTTGTGCAGGGGGATCGGGCCAAACGTCAATGATGGAGATGGCCCGGAGCCCTAATGTGTTCCCTTTCCCTTGGGATGAGTCTAAGGGACACATAGCCTAACTTCTCCAAAATGACAGTAGTTCCAGTGTGGTCAGCCTCCACTGGGAGGGTCAATCCATCTTCCAATTAAACCCTCCTTGGCTTCCCCACCATCCACTTTCCTGAGTCCACCGGACCACCTGTGGCTTTGCCTAACCTTTTGGCCTAGACACAAGCCCATCCTGTCTCTGGATTAAGGTCAGCCACCTACAATCAATGAATAGTCCAATAGGCATGTTGGGTTTTCTCTACATCGGCTTCAGGGTTGGCTGTTGGATGCACCGTCCCACAGGCAGACCTCCCAAGGTGAGCCCTGACCTCATGCCCAGGAGCAGGCCTCTGACATCAGTTTCTACTAAAATCCTAGATCAATTGAAACCTGGAGGAGGGGCCGGGTTCTTGGACCACATGAGGCAAAGTAATCAGTAAAATCCTAAATGTCTCTTAAATGGGTGCTTAGGGCTAGTACAAGTTGAGGGATTTCATTGACTTTCTATACATGCTTATAACTCTGGTTACAGCCACCCACCGGACAACCCTCTACCACTCCTCCCTAGTCCCCTTCACATTCCCCCCGCCCCAAAAAAAATCCCCTTTCATGTCATCTGAGACTCCACATGAGAGAAAGCATGGAATACTTGTCTGGAGTTTAGCTTATTTTGCTCAACACAAAGATCTCTGCCTCATCAGTCTTCCTGCAGAGGGCATCTCACTCTGTGGTTAAATGGTACTCTATACACAGAACATGGCCTCATTCATTCAACACAGGTGTCGATGCTGATGTCATTGCAAATAGTGCTGCTTCAGTAAACAGGTGTATAGTTACCTTTCATATGCTGACTTTGATCCACCCAAGCTACTCCCAGACACCTGGGGTGATCTGTTAGTTCTCTACTGGAACTTAAGAGCCCTACAGAATGGAAAGACTGCAGAATATGTGATTCTCATGAACGTGCAGAATTTTCTCTAATGATCATATTTGAGGCCATAAATATTTCAAGTCTTGGCAACACAAATCTGACCATACCTTGCATTTTTAGAAAATCATAACAAAATCGTGGCAGTCAACAGCAAAGGAAGCTGCAGAAATTATATGTGATCACAAAGGGATGAAGCAATAGGCTTTGAGCAAACAGTGGGTCATTGAAATGGAAGTCAAGAAATTCCTAGAATTCTATGAAAACCTGAAATTACCAACCAGATCTTTTGGGACACAGTAAAACAAGACTTGCATAGCTGTGAGTGTCCACAGCAGGACAGACCTCAAATAGCCTAATGCCACATCTTAAGATCTTAAACAATAAGCCAAAGCAAAAAATTGGTAGAAGAGAAATAAAGATCAGAAAGAGGCTAAAAATACAACGCAAAGGACCAAGGAAAGAGTTGATTCTCTGACAGGATACACAAAATTGACAAACCTTTAAATTGTCTGGGGAAAAATGTAACAGAATCTGGCAAGTGGGGAGGGTTTTACAGATAATGCCAAAATCCAGAGAGTGGCGTACAACTTCTCAAAATATTCCCAAACTGGAAGATCCAGAAGAAATGAACAAATTTCTGGACTCACAGGATTTACCAAACTTGGGTTGACATCGTGCCTAGACCAGTAACTAGCAATGACATTGAAGCAGTCATAAGCTGTTTCCAAAGAAACACCCTGGACTGAATGGATTCGATTGCTGAACTTATCCCGACCTTTGAAGAACTTACTGCCTTCATGAGTCAGGGAATTCATGTATTGCCCTAAAGAAACCAGATACAGGCACAACAAACTAGATGAATGTCCTTGTAAAACATAATGAATTCTATTGAGTTTCTCATTTATCTCAAAGTTCAAGTATTCTATCTCGTGCACCATGATCAAGTTGGTTCTGTTCTAAGTATGCAAGTTTCATCAACATACATGAGTCGATAAACGCAATGCGTTTCATGCAACCAAGGATAAACACCAGACAATCGTCTCCAAAGACAGACAATTGGCTGCCTCGAACTTGGCATCCCTCAAACTTGGCATTCCTTTGTGGTAAACCCTGAATAAACAGGTATAAAATGATAAGAAGCCCAAATAACACAGGATGTCTACAGATCACATAGCCAATATCAGACTGAAAGGGAGGAGATAGAAAGCATTTCTCTAAAATCAGGAACAAGACGAGGGTGTTCACTCTTAACTTTTGACCAAGGTTGGTGTGGAAGTACCATTCTGCAAGTCGACTTGTTCTGAATTGTTATTTTTAGACTCGACTCGAGGGACATGATAGCAAAATCTTATCCACCTGGGGCAGGGATTTGACCAGGCCATACGGCTCGAATTTGGCCCAAATTCATCTGGGCTCTATACTAGGACATGCTAGTTCCTCCCAAGGGAGGAGATGATCACTTGGGGCAGGTGATGCCAACTTGGCCTGAACTGTCAACTCTCCAATTATGGAGAGTAAAGTTATTCTTGAAGACATGGTTTCTTCAACTCAATGCTGTCTCTGGGGCCATAACAAAATCCACTCATCTTATTGTAAATCCAGTAGGATTTGTGGAAGAGAACTTTCTCCCATTACTCCATAAACATATGAGGTATTTACCGTGGATCTTTCAAATGCCTCCCTTAATTCCTTATGGCTGGCGTGGAAGAATTCCAAGTTCCATATCGGGAAGCCTAGGGCTCAGCACCTGGAAAGATGTCCAACTGTAGAAGAAACGGAATTCACCCTGAGGTGGGTGCTGCCGAAGGCCTGCTCTCCTTACTGTTGCCTGGGATGAGGCCTCGAATGGAGACCATAAGGGGACAAAAGGGAGCTATATTGGAACTTGGCTCTGCCAGCTCCTGTAGACGGTGGCTAGATTCCAAACTTCTGAATTCTCCCACTCCTTCCAGGGCATGGCTCATTTGACTAAAAGCCATTTTCATCAGGAGAATCTTAGTCTTTTCTTAGACTGGTACAGCATGAGAAATGAAATACAGATTTCTGAGGTTCACGGTACAGCAATAGAAACAAACCGAATTCATCAGGTGCTGAGTCAATGTGTGGCTTTCTGATGTCCAGCATATCAAGGTGGTTTTTAATAAAAGAAACTGGAGTGGAGGATGGGGGGAGCAAGGGGCAAGGAGGAGGGATGGGAAAGGGAGAGAAGGGCAGAATGAAATTAACAAGGCACTCGTGTGCATGTACAAACATGTCACAATGAACCCCATTGACGCATGACCATAACACAGCAAGAATATGAAGGGGAGATCATTTTTAGCTTAATCTTATAAGAAAACTAACCTGCATGCCATGACAATGGTCCCCTAAACACAGCTCATGAATACCTTTAGCTACACGCTTACAATGCAATGTTAAGCACTTAACAGCTGGGAAGCCATCCTCAGCATCTTTAACCAGCAACATGGAAAAGCTACCACTGGAGATAATGCTGGTAAAGTGCCTTGGCTTTAACCACTGTCAAACCATTGAAGTCTTCTGATTAGAAAACCTTGAATGTTCTATGTATCTAGAATCCTGTGTCCTGAAAGAGGGGAGCATGGTCTCCTCCACCTGCAGCTACATGTTGTTGAAAGTCGGACCCCAGCAGGTCCTACAATCTGTATCCTGAGGGAACCCCACCCAGAGGGAAACTCCTATTGCCCCCACCTCCAGGAGGCTTGGCTGCAAGGAAGCTCCCACTTGAGAGCAGTTGAAGTCCTTTCGTTCTCAAAGAGAAGGCGTCTGGAAGCATGAACAACTTTTCCCAGGACTGGCTGTAAGGAAGTGTGCTCTGAAGTGGTCCCCTCTCTGGGACTCGCTGTTGCATGCAACAAAGCAATGTAACTTGGCCAATATCACTGTTAGGGTTTGAATGTAAGGTGTCCCCCAAAAGCTTGAGAGAGCATAAGGTCTAATGGGGAAGTGACTGGGTTGCAAGAGCCTTCACCCAATCTGAATCCCCTGACTAGGATTAACTGAGTGCTAACTGTAGGCGGGTACGGTGTGGCTAGAAGAGGTGAGACCTTGGGGTGTGCTTCTGGGGTTTACCCTTTGTCAAACAGATCTCTTCTTCCTGCCCTTGTCCTGAGCCACTTTCCTCCTCCACCCTCTTCCACCATGATGTCCACCCTCAAATAAACTTTCTCCTCTCTAAAATTGTCTTTGTCAGGTCTTTTGTCATCTTTTGCACCACTATGACCAAAAGCAATCATTCAACAGGTATCTGCAACTTCCCTCTCTACTGATTTTTCCTCTTAAAACAAGACCTCCCCATACCTTTTATCCCTCTTGCTTCCACATGAGATAACATGAACCTTGGCTTTCCAAGTTTGGGTTTTTTGCTTAGCATAATGGTCTCAAGTCCCATCTATTTTCCTGCAAATCTCTTTATGGCTAAATAAAAGTCCATTGTGTATAGACATCACTTTTTTTTAATCCATTGATGGAAACCAAGGCTGATTCCATAGTTTGGCTCTTGTGAATTGTGCTACTATAAACATGGATATGCGTGTATGGCTATAGTAAGACTTTTCTTAATTCCTGAGGATAAATACCAAAGAGTGGCACAGCTAGATCATACGGTGACTCCACTACTAGTTGGCTACATTAGAATCCCTTAAGCAGTGTGTTCCTTCCCCTCCATTCTCTCCAGCATTTGTTAATGAGATTCTAACTGAAGTGACAAGAAATCGGGCTTATTTCCCTAACTGCTAAGAATGTTGAACATTTTCTCTTACTAGTTACTTTTATTTTGAAGTGTCTGTTTAGTTCACTGGCCTGTTGTTTGGGTCTTTATTTTTTGATGTGAAGTTTTGAGTTCTCTATAGATCGTGGATGTTAATCCTCCATCACAAGAGTAAGAGCTGATGCAGGAGGATCTCAAGCTCAAAGCCAGCCTCAGAGACTTGGCAAGGCCCCGGACAACTTAACGAGATCCTGTGTCAAAAACTAAGGGCTAGGGATGTAGCTTGGGGGTTAGGCACCTCGGGGTTCAATTCCTGGTACCCTAAAAGTAACTAGCAAAGACTTCCATTCTGAAGATTCTCTCAACATTGTTTGCTGTGCAGAAGTTTTCTAACTTGACGGCATGCTGCTAGCTCGGGAAATAATGGCAAGAGTTTTAGGGGTCCTATTGAGGAAACTCAGTGCCTCTGCCCATGTGCTGGAGTACTGACCCTACATTTTCCAGGACTTGGGTAGTTTCTGGTCTAATTCCTACGTCTCTGATCCTTTCTTTTTTTTTTTTTTTTTTTTTTTTTGAGTTGAATTTTGAACAGGATGAACAGGGTCTCGGGTATCTCTGATATCTTGCTGAATAAATTAGCTCTAGCAGTCTTCTGGTAGTTTTTTTTTTTTTTGGATCTTCTGAACACAGAATCATACTTGCAAACTGAATCTCACTGCTTCCTTTTCTACTGTTTATTTCCTTCCCTCTCCTCATTGCTCTGGCGAGTATTCATAGTACTGTATTGAACAGGAATGGAGTAGACATTCTTGCCTTCCAGATTTTAAAGGAAATGCTTCATTTTCCCAAGTCACTATGATGATGGCCTTGAGTTTGTCATAATCTTTATGATGTGGTAGCTCCTATCCCTATTTATTCAGCGACTCCATTATGAATGCCAAATTGTCAAAGACTTTATTTCCATCACTAATTTTTGTCCTTAACTCTACTTAACGTGATAAACTACAGACATGCATGTTAAACCATCTCTGCATCCATGGGATTAAAGCAAGCTGGTCATGCTATGTGATCTTAACCTGTTGAATACAACTGGCTAATATATTAAAGATTTTTGCCTGTGGGAGGTGGTACTCTGCCCAAGCTGGGAACTAGTCCCAATTCCTCTTGGAGCATCCCAGAGTTGTCTGGATGACTTCTGATTGTGATTGGGGGAAAGGGTGTTGGGGATCCAGAACTGAACAGGGTAAGATAAGCGGGGGTACTTCCTAGGTTGAAGTTTGGCACAAGAGACTCATGTCTCTTGTCTCATGTCTCATGATGTGAGGACCAGTTATGTTGACAACATGACTTGAAGTTTGGGCACCTGAGTGTCGAGGGCCCCTTGGCCTCCGACACCATATAACGCCCATAGAAGCTGGACTGGATGTGGTGGTCTATGCTAGATTCTTGGGTCTCACCATCTCAATGGCCTCAATGCGATTTTCAATTATGGCACCACAGACATGTTCTGATTTTTTCAAACCTTTCCTTCAAGTGTTTAGAGAATGTAACTTGACGGCTATGTTGGACCTAAACTAAGTCATACCTACTTATGACTGGATGTTATTGTATGGGGTGGGGGGAATTATGACTAACAGTTTCCTGTCATTATGTCAATGTCTCTTTGCCAAAAATGTGAAAGGGAGAGAAGGCGTGTCATAAAGTGGTACGTGCTTGTCCTTAATCGGGATTAAAAAATCTTGCCAAACTCTCGTTCCAACAGATCCCTATGCTCACAGCAGAATCCCAATGACTTTGGCAGAGTCTGACCCAAGACTGGAATCGCCAATCACTTAACCAGACATATTAGTTCACACAGGATGGCCAAGGGACACCTGTCCAATGCTGTCAGAAAGATGGCAACAGATATCAGACGAGACTACAATACTTGGATATGATAATAATAGGAGAGCCTTCAAGTGGAGACAGCCTCTGTAGCTCCTAGAAGCAGCTCCAGGAGCAGGCACCCGGGCATCCAGGGCCACGCCTAGGATTTCTCCATGCCAGAGAAGCCCTTCAGACCAAGAGTTGGGCAAACAATTTTTGCTGCTGAGGGTCTTCCACGAAGAACCTTCATGTCTTTTTTTTTTTTTTTTGAGGTACCCTCTGGTCTGTCCTTGGGCAATTGGCTCAAATGAAATAGTGACAGTCCTGAGCATCCTGGCCATCGCCATAGACTGACTCGGAAACCAAGGGCTCGGCTGTGAACATCGAATGTATATTTCTGCCCATTTCTTATCCTTTATTGTGGGAATTCATTCCTCCACGTGGGGTCAGCACTGAAGTCTGGGGGGAAAAACCTACTTCTTGCCTCCTGATCGGAGCTCTAGCGCCCAGTGACTGCAGGTTCGTGGACTTCAAACCTAGTTCCCTCCACATCTTCATCTTGGTACCACTCCCCGTGTCCCTCTGATACATGCTGTGCTTCCCAGAATTTGGGGGGTGGACCAGGACTCCTTCCCCAGCTGCGTCGTACAGAAATAGATGCCAACCCGGCTCAGCCAGTCCCTGAATGACAAGCGGCATGGAGAACAGGGCTCCAGTTAACAGGGATTTGGGAAAATGGTCTTTGACCTTGGAATGGCTGACAGATGCCAAGAGAACTGAGTTCTCAGTGTCCCAGCCTGGTTCTCCTGGTTGGATCCATCTTTCCATGAGGAAGGACCTCTGACATATACTGAGGAAAAGCCGCCCACCACAGGCAGCAGCATCCAATCCTGACAACTCTGTTAAATGGGGAAAAAATAATGCTCTCTCAGGTAAACCAAGGAATACTCATTGTGTCACTGAAACCCTTCAAGTTTTAAATTTCTGTGATCTACCAAGGAATTTAAAACCAAGCATTTCAAATAGTTTCCCTAATTAAGACTTAATGAGTTTTATGCCATCAAAAGCACAAGATACTCGATGTGCTTTTGAGGGGGACTGGCTCATGAGGTTTTGGACAAGGAGCAGGCTTGTTGGATTCAACTAATTCCAGCTCTGTGGCTGTAAAGTACTCCTGGCTCTCGGGCTATTGATGCAGACCTGGCAAACCAAATCTTGAGCTCGCCCTTCCATCAATTTCTCAAAACTATAATATCCCCCTCTTCCACAAATGTTTAAAGGCATACGTGGAGTCGCCAGGAGTCCTGTTTCACCTTGTCTGAAAT
>NW_026006332.1:218023-234809 GCF_001458135.2 Marmota marmota marmota
CAGACCCCTGACTAGCCATGAAGACAGAGAAGGTTGTGTCAATGAGGCTTGAGATGGGAAAGCAGATCCTGTAGAGCCCTGGACCCACAGCTATTCGTGTTAGGTTTTTGTCAAAGAACTCGTCTGAATATATATGACACAGGATTTAAGAGAACTTGTTTGAGTACAGAGGCTGAGAAGACCCTGACAGGCCATCTGAAAGCCAGACATGTTGGGATGCTCGGAGAAGCCTTGTCCTAGTGAAAGTCTTCAAACTGCGGAGTGGGGAGGGGGGGCTTGTGTCAATCCTGGAGTTCTGATCAAGAATAGGATTAAAAGCACATCTCACCCCCGGGCTCAACTTGTTCCTGTTCCATGCAGGACCCCAACCAATGGAAAGGGCTCTTCCATGTGGGGACCAATCTCTCATGCTTGCTCTACTCCATCTCTTCTAGAAACATCTCCATAGAGGTATCCAAAACTCCAACTTTTCCAGTTCTCTAGGTGTTGACTAATCCAAGTTAACACCTAAAAGTGAGCTGTTTGTAACAATGGAATAGATGTACAGTCTCTACCACGGCCCCCGAAGGTCCTGCACTGAAGGCTTGGTGGCACCCTGTAGCATCCTGTGTGGCGGGGAGTGGTGCTAGTAGAAGGCTGTAAGGTCCCTGGGGGCAGATCCTTGAAGGGTCTGTTAGGACCCACCCTGGTCCTTCCCTTGCTCTTCCTGAGTGAGGTGACTAGCTTTGCTCCTTCCCTGATGCTCTCCCTCCCTCCAGGCCCAAAGCAATTGGGGCTAAGTGACCATCAACTCAAACCTTCAGAAAACCGAGTCAAAACCTTTCCTCCTCACAAACTGTCTATCTCGGATATTTTGCCAAGGCAATAGAAAACTAAATAAAACCTGGTACCAGGAGTGAGGCCACTGCTGTGACGACACCCGGTATACTTTAGAAGACTTTGGAATTGGCTTATGGCACAAGTTAAGTCTAGAGGCGTGGGGCTGGAGGCAGCCTAGGATGGTCCAAGCCAAGTTAATGGATGAGCCTGACCTCAGAGGACCACAATCCTGATAGGCACACAGACAGAGAAGGTTGTGCTGAGGAGGCTTTAGATGGAAAAGTGGATCTTGTGGAGCTGGGGACCTGCTGCCACTTGTGCTCTACTTTGTCCCTCTGGAGATTTGAGAGGCTGAGTTTGAAGGTGAAGAGTTGTCTGGAGAGAACTTCAAGTCAAAATAGCATTTAGGTAGCACTGGCATTGTTGCCTGCTTTTATCTAGATCCCAGTGAGTCCTGAGCAGAACACAGTGGAAAGACTTGAACTTTTCGTTCTGCAGAAAACGGGTGTACTTAAAACCTCAGCCAGTGACGGTTTTGTTGCTAATGAGGTGGTTGCCATTAATAAGCCAAAAGTGGGTGAGCACTTCCCTGGTCACACAAGGCCCTGGGTTTCCTGCTTTGACCAGGAAAGAAGAAAAAGGCCATTAAGGGCATTCTTGGCAACCAGCAAAACTTAAAGCCTCCCAGGCTCAGACTTCCAAGAGACCCGGGATGCACTACTTGCTCAAGACCACCTAGGAAAACTACGTCCCCAGGGTTTGTTTCCCTGTGCTGTGGGATTCAGGCACTCGGGCTGCCATAGCCAAGGTCTGAGTGGGTCCCTGTGTGTGGCTCATTCGAGGGACAGACCTTGGCCTGGCTCACATGATGATCCTTTGAAAGCTCTGTTGGATGTCAGAACTGTGGGGCTGGCATCAAGGCAAACCTGGGAGGCGAGAAACCTGTTTCCGTCAGAAACCCTCCAAGCATCACCAGAGGGTGGGCTGTGACGCTGCGTGAAGTTGAAGCTAGAATGGAGACCTCAAAGTTGGGGATGCCAAGAATGGGGGGCATTTGCTGAAGGAAGCTTCAGGAAGAGCCAGCCCATCTGCACCCTCTGATGCTCACATCCTCCCCCAGGTGTCCCTGATCCCAGGAGGAAGCCATAGGATTTAACGTCTGCCCTGCTGGGTTTGGGTCTCCTTGGGTCTGATCCTTCCTATCATCCTACTGCCTTCCAGAATTGGTGTGTACCCTGAGCCATCAAATCTTGGAAAGAAGTAACTTGTTTCTTGGCTTTTAACTGAGGACTTGCAGCTAAAGTACACCGTGAGGTGCCCAGTTGAGTTTGGACTTGGACTCCTAAGCAATGCTGGGTCTGCCAAGGTTCTGGGAGACTCCTGAAGATCACTAAATGCAGTCCTCATTATTAGATGCACATGGGCCTTCGTGGGCCGGAGGACGAATGCTATGGTGTGCCTCTGAAATGCCCCTCAGAAGCCATTCCCTGAAGGTTGTGCTGAGGAGGCTTTGGATTAAAAATTGGTCCTCATGGATCATGGGACCCTCAGCCATCCATTGCTGTCTGTTATAAAGGGAAATAAGGGTTAACGTGGCAGAATACATGGCACAATCAGTGACCAAAGGTCAGTTGTATCTGAAATCAAAGAACAGAAGGCAGTCTTGGGACCCGAGAATAAGAGTTGCCACCCAAAGACCTGGAGAGAAACAGAATGGGAAACTCTGACGTTTGACCTGCCTTGGTTGGCAGTCATGCGGCTTTGAGAATTTTTCTCTTATGCAGGATGATAACGATAAGCCTGCCGTCATGGGGTCCACAGGTGAGGGACTTGGCACTGACTCTGTGGCCTCTGTCCTCAATGAACCAGGAGTGCCAACTCTAATTCCTTGCTGGCCCATTCTTGGCTTTTGCTAATGAGGTTGGGTTTTGGTGGCTAAGAAAATAATGGTTATCTCTCTGGAATCCTATGGCATGAGAGGTTTCTGAGGGGGGGTGGTGGGACTTTCCAAAAGTCTAGGGCTATCCAGACTTCCCTTGAAGGAAAACTGTTGGCTCCTGGAGTCTAGTGGGAAGAAAGACAAAAGGACAAGAGAAATAAGGATGTTAGATAGAAAGACCTGAGTTTTGTGGACATCCCTGCATGCTTGCTATGATACAAGCTCTCCTGGGACATGGAACTAAATGCCCCAGTACTTGGCCTTGCAGGGGATGGTCTTGACTCAGAGGTGAGGTTGCCCACCTCTGCTGAACCTAAGAAATCATCCCTTAACCTGTGGGGCTGAGGAATCCAACCAGTGAATCAAAGTGGGTTCTGCTGTTCCTTGGTTCCACCTTCCCAGAGGGGAGTATGGGAACCGATGGGGTCAATGTGCCTTTGCAAATGGAAGTGAATGTGAAGCCCTCACCTGGGGAGGATAAGCCCTTCCCTGAACCAACTCCTAAGGAAGAGAAGTCCTCCTTGCAGATGCTGCTTATTTAACACACAGAATCTCTCCTCCCCTGGCCCTGACTCTAATGTTTCTGTGAACCAAAGCTTTTATACCCTGGGCAAGTGGAGAGAAGGAACTTTGATTCCCAGTTAATCCCTGATGGCAGACAGGAAACCACTGCATGAAGTCCACGGCCTAAAAGATGCCCCCTTCATCACGGTCTCTCTGTAGTCTCGGGACTGTGTCCCCTGCCACTTCTCCTAGAACTGAAAGAGCAGAGAAGTAACCAGTGCTCATGGGCCCAGCTGAGCTTGTAGCCACGGAAGCCCAAAATGGTAAGGGAATGTAGTCACTGGTTGGGAAGAAAAGAACGAGATACCCCAGACTGCCTTTTGCTCTGCTGAGGATTTTTCTTGATGGCATCCTCTGGTCCACTGTGGATAGGATCTCTTATACTATAGGATTCCAGAGGCTACCATTAATTTTTGTAGCCACCAAAACCCAATCTCGTTAGCAAAATCCAAGAAATGGCCAGCGAGGAACTTTAAGCTGGCACTCACGGTTCATTGAGGACAGGGGCCAGAGTCTTCCATGTGACTATAAATAGGTGACTCCTATGGAGCACAGGACAGGGTATAGCATGATCTTTGGGGTCAAACCAAACAATCACACCCGTGTGGAGATGTCCTGTCGGCCTACTTTGGGCTTCTCCTCGAGTATGAGGAATGACCATTTATGGCGGCTGACATCGTATATGGTCAGTTCTTCCACTGGAGTCCCCCACACTAGGATGGCCTCTCTGCCTGACCTAGTTATAAAGGAGTTTTCATTGCTGTCCCCACTACAGCTGTCTTTTCGGATCTTGCCGTCGTTGTCATCCCTGTTGGCTCTTCCTGCTTCTCGGGTTGTCACAAATATGCCACCTCTTCTACCACCGCTGGTTCCCCACCCCCTGTCCCTACTGAGTGGAGGCCCCTTGGCAGCAGTAGAAATGAAGTCAGGTGCATGGTTATCTTTGCAGTGGAATCATTCCTGGTCCTTAGTGTTCACCAGACCTAGATTCTTCCGACCCTGGTTGTCTGTCCAGTGGAATCGGCAGAGTGGCTCCCACCTAACCCATGGCTGAAAAGGCTGGTGGAGGGTTAGGGACCTGGACTGTGCTCAGAAGCACCTCTTCACTAATGGTAACAAATTACCTGGCATCTTGATGTGTTCAGCGTCTGGAGCGAGTCCTTGTTGGGCCCTCCTGTACATCTCTATGTGCACTTGTGCCTGAGGCACTTGTAATCCTAAAGTCAAATCTCTAATGTCAAAGGATGAACCTTGGGCCACTTGGGCTGTATGTGTGAACCAGAGGTGACTATACCTCTGCTTCCTCCAGGCATTGATCCACACCCCACAACTCCCTCGCGACCCTGAAGCCCACTGGAGAGACCAACTGTTCCATCCCCAGAGCTCGTCGAGAGAGTGATGTGGTTGCCTCTGGACTTTGCTTGATGGTATGCATCTGTCCACCCTCTGGCCTCCTGCTTCCTTGAGTGGAATGATCCCTATCATTAAATGCCAAGGGCACTTTGTAGTAACCACTGGATCCCAGAGTCGATGCCAGGGGACCCGCTGGGGTGGCCTCCCCCAACTTGGCAACAAATAAACCTCGTAGCTTTGTAGAAATGGAGTAGATGAAACTGAAGTTCAGCTTCCTACAGGAAGCCAGCACTTGGGATAAAGCAAGTGTTGATTGGATCTAGACTCTCTAGGCTCTAATCCCTAGTTCAGTGCTGTTTGAGAGCAGAGTTGGCTCTTGTGGGATGAAACATGGAAGTGAAGAGGGAATAAAGAACCTTGCATGCCAGCTAGAAGCCTAGCCACCTACCAATTCCATATGGCCCCAGACTGTATCCAGCTCAGACTGAGGTCATACCCCATTGGGGAGCAGGGACCTGTCCAAATAGATGCACCAAGTGAGATTGCCTGTGTGTAGGAAGGAGGCCTAGGGTACCTTCTTCCAAAAAAGCAGATCTTTCAAAAGAACACACCAACATAAAGATGCTCTGCTTAATTACAACTGCAGAGACGCATTCACTCTGTGAACATTCCCAAAGCACTGTACTTGGTATCTTCACACCTTCCTAAATGTAATAAAAACATTGTAAAACCACTAAAGTATAAATAACTGACCTGCAGGTCCTGCCCATGATCCTATCACAATATATTTGCTAAAATTAAAATGATCCAGGGCTCATGGTAATCATGGAGCCACAGGAGTGGAAGAGAGGATCAGACCGCACATGCCGCCACATGCCACTGACACATGGGTTACTTTTTCCCTCTTCCACATTGGCTCACTTGAAGATGCAGAAAGGAATCTTTCTGCCCTGCATAGATAACTTGCCCTCTGCATTCATCCAGCAAAACCTCAAAATTCCTGCATGTCTTTCCCCTCCAGAAGGGCTGAGGGTGCTGCCATCTCTTCTGATCCACCCACCTCCCGGCTACCCAGATGCCCGGCTGGGTCCTCAGCTGCTGCATCTGTTGGTGAGGCCATAAATCAGAGGCAGGGTCAGGCCTGGTCAGCTTGCTGATGGAATTAGAGTAACAAATGGAGAGTGGGGTGTTTAGATTAGTCTTGGCTCTGGAGCTGAAGGAGGAAGGCTGGCACTTAACTCCTTGATAAACTCGGCACCAACACATCCTGGGTCAGCAATTATGGTTTAAAGATCCCTTGGAGAAGGGGCCGAGGTGGAACCTCCCTGAGCAGCTGTGTCCACCTGAGTAGCCCTGCCATGCCTGAGAGGTGGGTGAGATCTGAAAGCCGGAGAGGGTCAGCTGCAGATGACATGAGGTACCTGCCAGTGTGGAGCCCTGCCCCCTCGTGTGCCCTGTGCATGAGCTGAGGTACTCAGCAGTGGTAAAGGGGTGAAGTGGATGTGGACAGGAGAGACTTGGATTATAATATAAGTCTGAGGATATCTGCGCAAACCCCTGGGGGATGCTCCAGAGCAAGGCTCATTTGAGCAATGCCACACTAGGCACAAATGAGCCAGGCCCCATGTCCCTTCTGTACTCAACCCTGGGTTGGGGTGATCTGAGAAGCTCATGGTGACACTGCCAATGCTATGATAGATCCCAAAGGTGCCGTAGATGGGTGCAGTCCAACCGTTGAATAGTGACTTTCTCTTTGAATAAAAGCCTGGGACCTGTGGGACTGCCATATGGACATCTTCCTCCCTGCTCCAGAATCCAGGCTCACTGGAGAGTCTGATGCATCCAGATATGTCCACTTAACCTGCATGTCACTCTTGGGAATCTTCTCGGTCGGTGGACTTGGCGGCAGGGCCTTTTCTGTGATCCCCGGGGCAGTCGGAGCTTGAGGGGACTTGAATGGCCTATTTAATGCATGGGCCCATCCCCCTGTAGACTTCAGCAGAAGGGCCAGAATCTGTACATTCCCTCCAGTCTTCATGTCTCCAGGCGTCTGCATTGGATGAAGACCCCAAATCATGGGAGCAAGTGGTTTACCTGATGGGATTCCAGAAAGCAAAAGATAAAGGGAAGAGGCCACTGGGGGTTGGAAGCCTGCCTTCAGGAGTGTCCTACCCCCAGGGCTTCCAGGAGCATGAGGAGCACTGACTCGCCACAAGCAAAGTGACAGAGAAGCTCAAATGCTAGAAATGGGCAGCTGGAGTGACTGCAGGGAAGGGATAAGGGACATGGGGTGGGAGGTCAATGGGATAGCAGATAATTTCTTAAAAATGGTCTCCATTTTCCCCAGTTTTCCCAAACTGCATGAAGATCCATCCCTTACTGCTTGGAACTGAACCCATCTTTTGCCTTCTTCATTTGATAAAACATTGCATAAATGAGTCTTCCAAGGCTGGGTCACAAAGGTGTCAGGTTGGATCTCCATTGCCTATCTTTAGACACTTGGTCTTGGAAACTCTCCACCATGTTGTGAGGAAGCCCAAGCTCCCCTTTGGAGAAGCCATCTGGAAAGAAACCCCTAGTCCTTGCTAGCTCCACCCACATGGCTGGCAAGTCATTGCAGATAACAAATCCATGTCAAGAATGCTGTCCTGTCACCCAACTAATGATGGGATGAGCTGTCTGTTCCTTCTCTGATCCCTGCACATGGGCAGATCCATGGAAAAACGGAATGCAGTTGACTGAAGGTGATGTTCAGACAATTGATACAAAGAGCATCCCAGCTTCAAAACCACCAATATAAAGTGTAGGGGACAACATGACCTTTTTTGGATAAAGGCTCAGGGAGGTGAAGTTAAAAATTCCTGAGATCAAAAATTGAGTAACAGAATAACCTTCAGACTCGGATCTGTCTGACCTTAAACCATACTTTCAATGCTAATGTTGACCATCTTCAGGATGTTCTTCCCCAAATTGCAGGGAGGTCACTCAATCCCATGTTCACACAGATAGTACCCAGGCCTCCCCAGCATGGATCCTTAACTGCCTACAAGACATGAATGACCCCACACTGCTGGGGGCAGTTCACCCATTACATCTGTTCAGCAAACGAGTAGCAGATACAGGGGTGTGTAGAAAAGCATACGTGCTTTCTATAAGCTGCGAGTTGGGGGTACTTATCACAACTGCCCTGAGATAGATCAGGATGGTTTAGCTTCTGAGCTTTTATTTTCTCAGCTGTAAAATGGGGATAAGGACCTGGGGGAGTCTATGCTGGAAATCCTGTGGATTTTCATCCTGACCTTCAATCTTCAGCCACGCCAAAGCTGCCTGCAAGACCAAGTGTCAGACCAGTGTCCTGTATCTGGACACCAAGCTTTCTTGGCTCTAGTGCTCCCCAGTCAAGCATACAAAGGGGACCCTTGTGCTGGCTCAGACCACACAGCAGGTCCTCCTTCTCCTCCACAATGAAGTCCCTGTGAACACAGGCATCTTGCCATGTTCCAGATGGCCAGCCCGTTCTCCTGATGCGTCACTGAACAATCCTCCATGTTTCATGGTCCTGTCCATTAAAAGTCTGTTGCTTATACAAAGTGGAGGCCTCTGGCTGGAACTGCCACTGGTCATCTGCAGGCTCTGCACTGAGAAGCACAGGAGCTATGTCCACAGACCGAGGAAATTCCCAAGAATGAAATGGGACATCACCAAGGGAACTAGGTAATGGCTGGCCAGGGGCCCAGGGTGTCCATCCCAGATCCTCAGATACCTTTGGAGAGATACTGGTGTGCTCCTTAGGCCACTGGGAGGCCAGGATCTCGCCATCCTGAGATCCACAGAAAGGTAGAGATACACAAGAATCAGGCACTGACCGTTGCTAATGGCTGTGGGTCTGGAGTTGGTCCCAGCTCTGCTGCTTTGTTATGAAACCTGGTCTGATCTGAAAAATGGGAACCAATTTCAGCATTAAGCACTTGTGGGGACCCACATCATCATGCCCAGTGCTCAGAGCACCAAGCACACAGAAGCCCTGGATCCAGTGTCAAGCCTGCAACACTGGCCTGCAGTCGCTACCATTTCCATGGATGGTGACACTGGGAGTGTTGGGTTTTCTCAGGGGACTGGCATCAAGGCAGAGGCTACAAGGTCTTCCTTGGGCTCAACCCCCTGGGGAAGGAGACAGGAGTGCCGCTGCCACACAGGCCCAGTGACGGACCCCATAAGGAGCGCTGGAACTGGCAGGTCCCTTCAAAGGCATCAATATGGCCTTCCCAGGCCCTCATATAATGACGTGGCTGTGCCATTGGTTGGAAGTCTGGCGAGAGAGCGTGTGACCTTGGCCTAGGCTGCACCCCACAGATGAGGCAGCCTCAGGAGGACTGACAGCCAGGGCGGCAGATGTAGGGAGGTCTGGGTATAGCATAGGAGACGTGGGGAGCTGGGGACAGTCTCCTGGAGGTGGCATCTCGACCGAGTTGGCCAGGTGAAAGACGGGAGGAGGAGCTCCAGACAGACCTCGCAGCTGAGGGGTGGGGAGGGGACCAGGGGAAAAGTTGGCCCCACTGACGCCCTCTGACACCACTGGGGCACACTCACCTGCGTGTGGGCTCACTTCCTCTCCTTAGCTATTGTAGGAAACTTCCTGAGAAGGTGACATTGAGCTGCTACAGTAGCCCTTGTTACTGTCCATCCCTTACCTTGATATTTTTTTTCCTTGCAAACTCTCTCAATTGGATACCACATCCCAAAACAGATGAGAAGGTCCTTTTCCACTGTGAAAACGAAACATCACAAGGGCAGAGACCTTGAGCACCTGCCTCCTGTTGAACATCCCCAGTGCCCTGAGCAAGATGAGACTTTGACACATTCGGTGACTGTCCTGTGGGTCCAGGTCTTCCAGTCATGGGGAGGAGGGCCAGCACATAGTGTGGAAGATGGCATTGAGTGCTAGGATTCCACGAGGTCTTGGAGTGATAGAAGTTGGAAGGTCAAGTTCCTAGGTCTTGGGAGGTGGGAATTTTGACCTCTTTGGTACATAATGGGAAAGGACACCTGAATCCTCAGGAAAAAGAGGCGAGTCTGACGCACCCCCGGATGCATGGACAACTGGGGGAAGAGACTGGCACACCAAGGCCTCACTCCCAAAGCCTTGGAGACAGACCTGTACTACAGTTAATAAGGTGCATCTGCCCATGGCCAGGCCAGATGGTCCCCTAAGCCATGCCACATGGGCAGCTCTCCTGCTGCCCCAGCAAAGTCTCTCATCAACTTGCCTTGAAGTCGCACCTTCCTGGGGCAGGATACTCTTTATTGCAAACTCCCCAACTGATTGTTCTCAGGACCAAGCCCTTTGATGGTTTTATTGTCCCTAAATTCACACCAGGCTCCAATAACTTCAGAGCAGGTAGAGAATGCAGAGAGGGGAGGGATTGGGAAGGGAGCTGCCCGGGATCAAGGCAGGAGATTGCGACTTCTAAATCTGCCCCACCAGACTTCCTCTGAAAACTCGCACATGCAGGAGCAGGTCCCATCATCTCTGGCCCAGAAGGCCCACGTTAAGTGGATCAAGGTGGCCATCACCTCTGGCAGCTCCAGAGCACACCTGCTCCCCCTGGTTGGTCCACGCAGCTCCCCGATTCCCTGCCTAGCGGCCTAGTTCAGGGACTGGGTGGCTCTCAAGATGGACGCTGATGCGGTTTCATGGTAGGTTCTGAATTTCCCTGTTCATGCTGGGACCGGCTTGGCCAATGTAGTGGCTCAAGGTCTGCTTTTGGAAGTTCCCAGACTGAGCTTGGGTACACGAAGTCCACTCACTTTCTGTCTCCTTTCCCCACCCTCTGGCTTCCTGGGATGGACCTCCGCATTACAGGAGGCCATTAGGAACCCTGCTGAGCAGAGGGGCTTTATCCTGTTGGAAATGGATGGCCTGGACATTTCTTACCAAAACTCGCATGCTGAGGACCTGCCACCCAAGGCTCTGGTGGAAGAGGGGGCCATTGGGAGGTGTCTAGGCCCATGAGGGTGGGGTGCCCTCAGCCCTCCTGAAGGGACCGTTATACCCATGAAAGACCCCAGAGAGCTGCCTGGCCCCTCCCAGGGGGGACCCAGCAAGAAGTTCTGAACCAGGAAATGGGCCCTCGCCAAATGCTGAGTCTGCTGCTACCTTGATCTTGACATTTAGAATGAGACTTGTGTAAGCCACCCCGTGTGTGGCCTTTTGTCAGAGAAGCTCAAACAGACTAAGACAGGGACGACTTGACGACTGGCCCAGAAGAAAGCTCTAAGGATGGTCCTCCAGCCAAAGAGGAAGCCACAGGATATAGAATCATCTTTCATGGGTCAGGTGGGGTGGGCGCCTCTGGGTGTGGATGTCTAGGGACTTCGGGGTTTTGTGTGCTTCTTGCATGCTACCTGATCAGAGAAAGACCTCAGGTTGACTTTGAGGCTATTAGCATGATACTTATAGGGACAAGGACTGTCTGAAGGGACAGGTGGTCTTGAGTGGGCTGGGAGGATAGGAGACATGCCCTGGATTCTAGTTACACACATCCTAGCTTTGGCCTGGGTCAGTCAATACATGCTGAGGCACTACTTCATATCAGTGCCTCTCCTAAGACAATTGCAAGAAGGCACTTGGCAAGAAAGCCCACTGGGCTTGGTGCTTAGTGTGTAGGACAGGAGGAATGTGGGCAGGTTCAGGGTGTTTGAGAGCTTACTGGACATGCTGATGGACAGGATGTGGAAAGAGGGAGACTTCATAAGGTGGTCAGGTCAAATCTTGGTTGGGTCCCTAAGGAAATAAATGTAGAGATGGAGACAGGGAAGAGGCTTATTGGAGACAATTCCCAGGGATCTGTTGGAGACAATTCCCGACTGTGTTGAGTGCTACCTCGTCTTGGGAGATCAAATGCGATGAGAGTATTTGCACCACAGAATCTGTCAGATGCTATAACCTGAGCAGGTTAAAAGTTGCCGGCACGCCACCGGTGTCTGCAAAAGAGATGGATTCAGGAGGCGGACCTGGGCAGAGAGCCTCCAATCAGGAAGCAGACCTGATGGTCCCCATTAACTCGGGGTAGCTAAGAGCCGAGAGTGCCTCTCTATGGAAAAGTGCTGCACGGGGCCAAAGTGCCCCACCATGTTCAGCCTGTGACTTGGAGCTGCCCAGGAAGAGCCCAGCTCAGCCTGAAAGCAGAGATTGACCCTGGAATCTCAGCTAATGGCATTTCTGCAGCTAAATAGAAAGACAATTTCTTTTTTTTTTTTTTTTTAGAAAAAAAATTGACGCAAGACATGTCTTGAAACATGTGTACACTAAGGGACATGCTCAAGCTAATGCATTTCTCTGGCTTTCTTGTTTTCTGTGATAAGAAAGCAAAATCGACTCTTGGCAATTTTCCAGAAGGTGATACTTTGTTACAGACTTTTTCTGTGATACAACAGATCTCCTGAACTTGTTCTTTGTTAGAGTCTGTAAACAAGTCAGGATGGCGCATGGCATTTTGCCAGGGGGAGTGGTTTGTGAGATAACGCCAGTGAGTCATTAAGTGTGGAGATTCCTTATTGGTTGACTGATGTATCGAGTTTATACATTCCACACAGCTTATTAATTAACATAAATACCCCTCCTGTCCTACAATAAACGGCTCCCATTCCTGCTGTATCAATGTACACAAGTTGCTCATCATCCCCCGGTTAGTTTGCTGCAGCCGGACTGCGGCAGTTCTTATCTGATACTTTGTATTTGACCAACATCCTCCAACCACACCAACCCGTTAGCAACCATTCTACCCTGCTTCTGAGTTCAACATTTTTAGGATCTACATGTGAGATCCCTTTGTGAGGGGTCTGGGAGGTTCACCTGACTGCTCTCCAGCATGTGTGCTAAGAAGGGGGTAGCTGTACCCCAGTCTTCCTGCTCTCCATGGTGGGGGTATGAGGGGGAGGGGAATTCATGTCCTCCAAGGGGAGGACAGAAGGCACAATCACTAGGATTTATAAGATGCTGGGTGTCAATCCCTGTCTCCATGGCTTCCCCTCCTATCTAGACCAGATCTGTTTTACTTCTGGCCTGTGCCAGATAGCCCGTGTCTCCCTTTCAATGGAGTTTAGACCGCAGAGATGAGGCAGGACCTCAGGGTGGGAGGGAGCGGTGGGACAGCTAGTCTCCAATAGCGGGAGCTTTGTCCTTTCTCGGTCCTCTAGATGCGGTTCCCCAGAGTGGCATGTCTCCCTTCATCCCTCAGGTCTCTACTCATGTGCCACCTTCTTCATGAGACCTTCTCTATCATAATTAACATTGTAACTTTGCCCCCCACCTCCTTTATTTTCTCCACCCCAATGAGGATTTCTTTGTCTTCCCCACTTGGAACCCAGAGCTCCACAAGGGCTGGAATTCTGCATCTGTCTCTGCTAAATCCCCAGCAGCTGATTGACTATCTGATGCAAAACTGTTTTTACCCCATTTCCCTTAAAGTGGGAATACCATGTGGGAGGTGCCCTGGGTTGGTGCAAGGTGGGCACAGAAGGCCCGGTGGTGTCAATCATTGGCCCCAGCTCGAAGGAACATGCCAAGAAGCTCAATAAAGGCCACTTAATAAGGAGAAGCAGTAGCCAAGCCCTTAGAGATGTTGGAGCAAACGGGGTAAGAAGACCCCACACACATCTCCCGCAGAGATGATCAACAGCCAGAAGCCACCACCACTGAGGCTGGTGGGGGAAAGAGGTGGCACCACCAGAGCCCACAAGTTTGAACCTCCAGGTTGGAGCTAGAGAAGCTCTGGGTTGTCACAACAGTAGTTGGTGACCATAGAGGGAGGGGCTGGCAGTGGGCACTGGACCCAAGAAACAACTCAAAGGGGTAGATTACGCAGGCTCCCCTGCTCTCCAGGGTAGGAGCATGTGCGAGGGGGAGAAGATGGCATGGTGAGATGGGAAGCCAGAGAAGAATCAGAGGCCAGACTTGACCTTCTAGAACTTTCTAAGAACCATCCATGAGATGGCGTCCATCTCTTACAAGGGCAATGACCTAACACCTTCCTCCAGGCCGCTTCTCCTGAGGGTTCCATCTCCACACACGGGATGCCAGGCTTCCTTGGGAACCGTTGGAAATGGACTAACCACACTCAAACCATAGCCGTCGCTGAGGGAGAAGCATGTGCTGCTAGGGGGCCTGGGAGTGGGGTGCCTCTTCCTGACTGAACTGGACTTGTGCACCCCCACTTGGCGATGGCTGGGTACACAGTCCTGGGCTAAGTAGGTAAGCTAGTCAGAAGCCTCAAGAGCCTGAGAGTAAAATCAATTTGTAGGTGCAAAGGTCCTGGGGCTGAATTACTCAAGGAATTAAAATCTACCATTAGTGCGTGGAAACTCAAAATGCAGGAAGCACGATGAGACTAGAGCTGCTAGTAGCAGAGTCTTGGATGCTAATGGGAGTTTGGTCTTTGCCCATGTGGCAATGGGGAGCCCTTGGGGGCTTAATGTGGAGAAGTGGGGTGAGGACATTTAGAAGACCTGAGTGGCTCGTCCTGGGAATGGGGACTGGAGAAGAGGCTGGGAAGGCAGGAGATGGTTGGAGTTGTCCAGATGGGAGAGGACAGGGGCTTGGGGGAGCACGGCTGCTCCCCTCTCTGCTTAACAGACACAGTGGGGGGCTGTGGGAGGAACTCTACCAGAGTTCAGGAGCCTCGTGGAGGAAAAGTCGCGGCAGCCTCCCAAGTCTGAGCATCTGGTGCTCGGTACCCCTGGCTGCAAGGAGGGTGGCAGTGCTCTTGGTTGTGCCAGGAAGCACAGGCAATCCTGGAGGGGCCGAGCTCGTCTTGCACGCCTAAAGTGATAATGCTCGACCTCCATCCCAAGGCATTGTGTGAGGTGGGATGTTTGCACCAGGACACCTCAAAACCCCCCAGGAGACTCTACTGCAAAACTTGGGCACCACTATTTAAAGAATCTCAAGAGTCAGATGGTGGGCCAAAGAGATGAGGACCAATTTTAATCCCCAAACCACCCTGTGAAGGTGGTTCTCACCTGTCCAAGGACAGGTGGTCACGTCTGTACCTGGCCCTCTGACCCAGGACTGCCATCTTACAAACCCTTCAAAGCTGCCCATGGGGCTCCAGGGAAGCAGAACTAGAGTGGCCCTAGGCAGAGGTCCCCAGGGAAGGTCATTGCTACCTTCAAGGGTGCAGATTTTAAGCTTCTCACTATTGGACTCACATGGGTTGGTGGCGAGACACACTGGATGGGATCCGAGGACAGGGGCTGGCATCAGGCATGGCTTCCTGGGAACGCTGCTGAAGACTCTTGATCAGGTGGGATTTTACCTGAGTGACTCCTTAACCACAGGTTGGAGGTGTCGGTGATCATCTAGGACGCAGCAACCATGGACCCCCACCTTGTCCGTCTTGGTCTCGGTCACTCTGCTGGGCTTGCTAGCCCTTCAATCCTCCACCACTGTGGCCCTTCCGTGATCCAAAATCGAGCAGGCCATGTAGTTTGATTCTTCTAACTGGATTCTTACTCTATCCTAAGAATGGGCCATGACGCATCCTTCGACCTTGGACTTGGTGGTTTCCAGCTTGCGATTACAAGGAGCAAAGCCGCTGAGCTCATCCTGGGTCATGTCTGTGGTGCAGGGGTGGAATTGCAGCCCGAGGTGTAGAGACTTTCACATTGATTTCGGGGACTGTCATCGATCTGGACTGAGTGGTGTAGATGTTCCCAACAAGAGTGTCTGAGGACCCCTGCAGGTACACACCTCTGACAAGATCTGCCTACCTAGGAAAGGCTTGTTTCCACATTCCAGAATGTTCTAAAGTTCCTTAAGTTCTTTCATGTTCATTTGATCCTCAAACTTATCTCTTGAGGGGACAGGGTGGTGGGACACCCGTGCTTCGTGGATAAACTTAGGCTCACATAAGTCACACCCGTGGGTCGGGACTGTTCCAGACCTTGTCTCCTCTGAACTTGGTGCCACATTACCTCCAAGATCAGAATTTCCTCCACTGTGTATGAGGCTTCCCCTCCCTGCTGCAGCACAGAGCGGCACCTGCCCCAGGTGGGGAATAGCTCCCTGTAGCAGTTGGACTCCATCCTAAAAGCTCGTGGCCATGTGGTTTCTGTAATTCCAGATGGTGCCAAGGTCAGCCTCCAACTTAAGGGTACAGGCTGCTTAGAGCTTAGAATAGGACCGAGTGGTCCAATGCTGTCACCCAGGGAACATCTCTCGACCTTGCTGAGCCTGTTTTGGTCCCTCTGAAGATGGGAACAGAGAGCACTTGACTGGAGCTCTGGGGAAGATGGGATGAGCTCATGACACATGGCATCTGACCCTTCTATTAGGACTTCTAGAACATGCAGAATATTGCCATCTGCCCCCACCCCAAGAAACAGAACACATCTAGGAAATATAGTTCGAGCAGAAAGATGCAGAGACTCAAGAATTGTGGTTCTGTGTAACTCAGAAATCCACAGCCTGAAGGTTGAAGACTCTGCGTGGGGAGACGGCTAAAGGACCACTTAGAGCGTGGCCTGTCCCTGTCTCGGTGGCTCGGGATCCACACTTCCTGCCTGCCAGTGCATCAGGCAAGAATAAAATCCCAAATGGATGATAATCCAATCCGAGGACAAGATAGATCCTCAGTGCGAAGCCACTCTGTAGCTGACCCAAGACGCTGGCTACGTGCTCCCGGGAGCCCTGGGCTCCTTAGCTGGTGCTTTGCACCTTAGCAGTTGACATAGGCTTGGGAACCCTCTGGGGGCAGAAGGAAGGACAGGTGGACTTCTCCAGGCTGTACCCCCACTCCCAGCACAGCTCACACGCAGGGTGCGCCCTCGAAACCCACTTCCTTTTCCTGCAATGGATTCCACCAGACACTGAACCCCAAACGGACCCGCTGCAGCATGCGAGCCTATGTAAGGCCCACGCGAAGATGTAAATGGGGACGTGAGGTCGAGAAAGTGGGTGAAGCAGCTCGCCACAAAGTCAGGTTGGAAGGCCAAACCTAAACCTGGCTAAGATGAAGGATATTGATCGCGGTCCCTTCCTCTTTGCTCCTAGCTGACCCCCTAGGTGCAAAGGGCTGGGTGTCTTGGTACTAAGGGATCCAGAGGCCAAGA
>NW_026006332.1:239126-241982 GCF_001458135.2 Marmota marmota marmota
TCTAGCAGCTCCCGGGTGGTGCTGCCGGCTGGGGACCACACTGAGAAGCCACACCTGGGACACCGCCCAGTTCCCCTCTGCCTGGTCCAAAGGAGGACTTTGGAGGACTCTGAGAAGGGCTTATCTAACAGAGGATCCTGTGTGGGAACTTCTGGGGCCTCTCGAGGGAAGACGGTCATGGCGGGTGGGGTCATCCTGGGTTTCACATCCTCATCCATCTTGGAGAAAGATGCATATCTTAATGGAGGTTGAGACTCTTTACAAAAGAAGCGCAAATAACCCAAGTCGGCTTCCCCCCATCCAGGGGTAGAGCTCAGTCTCCCCTTCTCTCGCTCCCTGCAACCTTAAAAATAGATTGTGGCAACCACTTTCTTCCTGTGAGGACAGGTGACTGAGAGTCATCGCCCCCCATCTTCCTGGTAACCCATTGCCCCTGTCTCATGAGTAAACATCACGTCAACCCCAACAGAAGGGCCTCCTGCAAAATCCCTGACCAAGGGACATGACTAAGTACCATGTGGGGTGGTTGTGGTCTGGATCTGGATTGTCCCCCAATGTGTTACGAACTTGGTTCCTCAGGGGAACTGTAGGAGGTGGAACCTGGCTGGAGGTCATGGGCCTTGGGACTATGCCTTGGGGGACTGTATCTTGTCCCTGCCCCTCTCTGCTTGCTGGCTGCCATGAGCTAAGCAGCTCTGCTCCACCCTGCCGCTCTGCCATGATGATCTGCCTCACCACGAACCCGCAGCCATGAGCCAGTGGACTGTGGACAAAATCCTCAAACTGTGAGCCCAAACATTTTTCCTCTAATCTTTTTCTCAGGTGTTTTGTCATAGCAATGAAAAGCTGACTGACATAGGAGTCCTGGAAGAGACCTTATAACAGCAAAGACAGAACACAGGTGTAAAAAGTGGTGAGTCCAACTGGAGACTGCTGTTAACGGGAACATACCGTGGTTGGTCTTGGTTTTGGTGACGGTTCCGTGAAAGATGTTAACATTAGGGGTGAGGGCTATTGAGGACTCTATATTGTCTGTAAATCTAAAATAATTCCCAAATATAAAGGAGACTAGTAATTGTGGTTGAGAATGTGACTTGGAACAAGAATTGCACAAGGAGCCTCTTGGAGTATGAGATGACAGGAAGGAATTAGCACTGTTTGAAATTCTACTGTCTCCTGCCAACTCTCCCCCAAAATAAGTCCATATAACGAGCAAAATATGGTGGGGAGCAGAAGGAAGGGGTGTGGTGGTCCACCCAGATACCAGGAGAGTGTATGATCTGCAAAGAACTAACTTTTAAATGATTATCAATCTGCTTATTGTTGCTCTATGCAGGGAATTCTAAACAGTAATAACTGTGAACGTGAAAATTCAACTTTTAACTGTTGAAAATTGAAACCAACCTAAGTCTCGGTCCCAGTGTTGAACGTTGCTGCTTTAATCAGAATATTTGTCCCTAGAAGAGGAGGCTCATGACTTGTTGAGACTAATGACTCGTCAAGATTCCAAGTCCTCATCTCGGCATTGCCAGACCAGGGCAGGCACCTGCCTTCTGAATTCCACCCCAAGCCCTCCATCTGTGCCCTTAAACCTGTGAAGACCCTGCCCTATTTCCTTAGGGGAAGGAGGCACTCTTGACTGCAAGTCTAATAACCTCTGTCTCCTGACTTGTAAGTTTTCACTGCTGGCCCTTCTGAAGGGTCGACAGGGGTAACGTGAACAGTCAGTCCTCTGGACCTGTGGGTTTCGCATCTGTTGACTCAACCAGCCCCAGATCAAAACCATATAGGGGAAAAAAATGCATATGAACATACAGACTTCTTCCTTGCAAGTCGCAATCAAATTAATAACTTACTTTATGCCAGACAAATTCTACATAATACAAGGGAGGGGAAATGTGGGATCTATGGAAACACTATCCCATTCCATGTTAGGACTTGGGCCTCCATGCGGGTCCAGGAAGTGCACATCCCTCCACCCCAGAGATCAAGCTACAGCTGCAGAAGCACTATTGCCCGTGTGCAAAGATAAATAAGCACAAAGATGGTCATGCGCAGAAGGGCTTGTGGCAAACTGGTAGTAACCTGGGTGTCCAGCAAGGTGGGGGTGGCCAAATAGAACTCCTGAGACTGGGCAGGTGAGCATGCTCACCAAGGCTGAAGACACGCGACCCCATTCTGAGACATCTATGTAATAACTAATATTCTAATATGTAGAAAATGATCGTCTTTTTCCAAAACATCCAGATTTAAATGTTTGAAACAAACATACTGGATAATAGAGGAATAAACCCATAGTGGTCATCTCCGGGGAGGGCCAAAGACTTTTCTTTATTCATATTTTAATTGTACAAATAGTGGAGGGAGGCTAGACGATGAACATCATCTTGCTGAATTCACAAATTCTCTCTCCTGGTCCAGCACCGAGCGTGTCTGACTCATCCTCCTAGCTTGGCGATGGCCCCAAGTGAGTCACATCAGGGCCTTTGCTATGCATGGCCGTGAGCCTGACCTGACACTAAATCTTCGTGTCAGTCCCAAGAGAAGTAGCTTTCCCCAGCTGCAGAGGGGAAAATGAAGCTCAGCTGTTGAAGGTCACACGGACAGCGGCGTGTGGTGATTGGACCTCGTATTTCAGCTCAAGCACCACAGGACTAAGCATGGAAAGCAGTACCTCACTCTCACTGCCTTACGATGCAGGTACTGACTGTTTAGTGCACAGACGAGGAAACCAAGGTGTCTAGAGAAGATCTACAAGATACCCAGCCGCTGTACAGTGACGGTGGGGACTATTATTTCAGGTTACATTTCTGGATGACAAGACCCCAAGCTTTCAGATCCATGCTGAAAATCTCC
>NW_026006332.1:247689-252457 GCF_001458135.2 Marmota marmota marmota
GAGTTGGCCTGGGTGGGAATCCCTGCTCGGCCACTGTGACCTCAGACAAGTTGCTTCATTTCCCTAAACTCCCATATAAAGGGGCCTGGTGGTAACAGCCACCTCACTGGGTAGCTGTGAGGTATGGAGAAAGCAGATCTGGCAGGTCAACCTATTAGTCATTCTGTAATGTCCACCTGTCGTAATCAACTTGGAGGCTCATGTATTTTGACTTGGCTTTGGAGGTTTCCAGTGTGATTGGCTCCTCGTGGGCTTTGTCAGGCTGCCAAGCACCGGGTTTCTCAGTTGGGATGCAAACCTGCCACGTGGGCAGAGTTCCCCTGGGCTGCTCGAGGTCACTCTTAGGGGGGCTTGGGATGCAAGAGGAACTTTCACACTATGCTGCTTACATTTTTCACTGTGCCATGAGTGAAAACGGACCTTTGACTCTGAACACTTTTAATGAATTGACATAAGCTTGTGAGATCTGGGGGTCAGAATGCAGTGGTTATTGGAAAGCGATGGTGACTATTGCAGATCAAGCCAACGTAGGATGACTCCAGCCCTGGAAATGGGCGCGTGGAGCTTCACGTGTCTTGTAGATCTTTAGTACCCAGAGGATGCTTTTAAAGTTGTCAATCCTTTGGGATCTGACATTCAAACCTTTACCTGCAGATTAGAGGCTTAGGGGTCATAGGAAGGGGGTGGTAAGCCTGTCCCTTTTAGCTTCCTGGGTCGATTCATGGAGAAATGGAGGAGGCCTTGATCAAATCCCAGGTTTATATCTGAGGCACCATGGAAAAAACAGCTGTGTGAAGTCACAACCTGGTTCCAGATCTTGGACCTGCTGAAGGACAGAAGGCTGAACACCTGAGGAACTTTCTGGAAGCAGGTTTATTGGCTGCAGCCCACCGTCCAGAATGTGGCTCATGCCTGAAACATTCTCTGGACAGAGATTCTGGAAATTCTCTGACCTTTATCCCCTGAAGTCAGCAGGGGAGGGGCATTCACATAACAAGTTTCTCTGTTCCATTTCCTAGACCAGATACAGGTTTCGCAAGTTTCTTGGTTAAAAAAAAAAAAAAATCTTTTTGTACATCAAGTTTGCAGACAGTCCTCAATCCATGAGGATGAAATAATCCTATAAATGTCATTTCAAAATACCAACTTCTATCCAAACGGGGAAACCCACCCATGTCACAACTGCAATACTACATTGCTCACCTTCTGAATGATCATGTCTCTACCCAGTCTAGTGTCCACTGCTGAGCATATTGCTGTCAACATTAGCCTCCTGTATGCACCTTCTCTCTCTCAGAGCAAGGGGAGGAGATATGCTCCACTCTGGAGTTGGGGCTGATCCTGGGACTTGCTTGAATCAACAGGGTATGTGGGGGGTGGGGGGAGAGTGATGTTCTGAGCCCTTAAGAGAACTTGGCAGCTGTGCCTTCTAGAAACCCAGATGCCATGTTGTAAGGAAGCCCAGGCCACTCTGAGGAGGGTCCATGCAGAGACCCTGCGTCTGAATCACCAGCTAAAAAAAATAAGCAGGCAAAGGACTCTAGCTGACAGTCTCCTGGGACAGAACAACCATCCAATAGAAACCTGCCCAACGCCAGACCCCCACCCCATGAGAAACACTTGGTCGCTGTTGTGTGCGGCCGCTGTTCTGGGGCGCGTTGTTGTGCAGCAATCATTCTGCTCCTCTCGCAGGAGGTAAGCTTCATCATGTGAGGGTTTCATCTGAATTGATGCCACCGTGTCCCTGAGCCTAGCCTGGTCTATCTGGCCCTCGGTAATGGCTCAGAGATGGTGACAACCATTCACACAGGTGTGGGGGCCTCTCCAACAAAGTCACAGCCCCCCTGTGGCTTGGAGACTATCTGTGTTCTTGAATTTTGTCTGGAGTTATCTATTCCTGAATAATCAGGGGCAGCAACAGTGCTGTAGACCAGGTGACCTAGAACGTCCCCACACCTGACCAGGCTCGGCCCCCTTTCCAAGGGGTCTCCATCTCCCCCAAGCTCTGGCTACTGTTCTTTCAGTTGGGAGGTGCATGCTTATCCCCACCCTGCAGCAGGAACCCTTCAGCTTCTGCTTGGACAAGCAGCTATTCTAGCCACATCTGTCCCCTGCGTGGCTGGGCACCATGGAGGGTGTTTTGTGCTCTCCCTTCCCTATAACCCCCAGCCTCACTCGCCAGCTCTGGCCGTGGGCGAGGAGCAAGATGCCCAGCCTCCCGCAGCAGTGGCCTCCCTTATCTCCCCCGTGTTGGAGCTCTGTTCCAACCCCTCCCCGAGGCTGGGCTGACAGGCTCCTAGTTTGCACTTTTCCCAAGCAGTGTCCACTTTGGGAAAGGTGGCAGGGCCCGAGAGCAGCCACTTCCTTTGAAAAATGCCAGTGCTGACAGCTGGACACTGTTTTACAAACCCCGGCCCCCACCATGCCCCAGGGGTTGCTGGGTAGATCAGGAAGGTGAGGCCATTCTCCAAGGATGGAAACCTGAGAGGGTGTGTGCCAGCTGACTCTGCCCAGAGGACAGTGCATTCCAGGCCTGATGGCCGTGGTGGGATCATGCCTCCGTGGCCTGGGGTACCGCTCAGGAAGGCTAGCACACCTCTCTGAACTTCACTTTCCTCCTCTGTAAAGTAGAGGTAAATATCTTTCTGTCTGTCTTGCTAATTCTCCTCAATGGATTACCTTGCTCTGTTCACAACAGCCCACGTTTTTCTGTAGGTCAGGCCATGAGCGTTGGTTAGCCAAAGCCTCTGGAACAGGGTCTCGGGAGGCTGGACTCAAGGTGCCGGCTGGGGGCTCATCAGAAGTTTCCACTATGCCAGGCGCAGTGGCTCACACCTGAAATCTCAGCTGCTCGGGAGGCTGAGGCTGGAGGATCGTAAGTTCAAAGCCAGCCTCAGCAAAAGCGAGGCCCTTAGCAACTCAGTGACACCCTGTCTCTAAATAAAATACAAAATAGGGCTGGGGATGTGGTTCAGTGGTCGAGTGCCCCTGAGTTCAATTCCCAGTACCCTCTTTAAAAAAAAAAAATTGTGCATAACTGCTCCAAGCTCCTGAGTCAATTGGCAGGATTGTCTCTCACAGGTATTAAACTGGGAACATTCAGTTCCCCGCTGACTGCTGGGTGGAGGCTGCCCTTGGGTCCTTGACACATGAATGTCACCAACATGAGCAGCTTCATCAAAGCCATCAAGGGGGAGAGTCTGCTGGCAAATGGACGTCATTGTCGTCTGTAATGTAGTCGTACCCAATCTCTTGGCCATGTGCTGTTGGTGAGAAGTAAATCCCAGGTCCTACTCGTACTCAACAAGGAAAGGACTTACAAGGACATGAGTGCTACCAGGGACCTTCTTGAAGCCTGTTCACCACACTCCTCGGCTCCTTCATTTGGCCTCCAAATTGAGTAAGTACATTTGGGGGGGATTGTTTCCTTCCAAGCCTGGGTTTTGTTTTAACTCTAACATCAGGGTCCCTGCAGGAATCGGGGCACACTTGTTTAGTTGATCGGAGCACAAAGTGACAAGTGTTGGAGAGAAGTGCTCTCAGAGGTTTGGTTTATAAATGTGCTCAGCTACTCAGGAGGCTGAGGCTGGAGGACAGCAATTCAAGGCCAGCCTCAGCAACTTGGACCCTACTCCAAAATGTCAGCCAAGGCACAGGTAACCCTGCCATCTACTTAGTGCACAGTGATTCTCGGTCCTTTATATTTGCAGTGGACGATTCTTTCTTTTTTCCCTAAATTAAAGCCAAATTTTTATTTCAAAGCTTCCTTTTATGGATTCCCCAGTTCTTGTGAAAAACAAACTGGGAACAAGATAGTCCAAGTTCGTTCATTCAATGAACATTCTACCATCCTGTTATGGTGGGTACCCAGGTGCATGCTGGGGACACTTGGAGATGACAATCACTGGTTCCTCTGAGTCTGAATCTGAACCTCAGCTGCTCCCTTCCCACCTCCTGGGCCCCTTTGGTCCTGTTCCTTTCTTCCCCAGCCTAAGCCCCCACCTCTTTTTCAATACAGTGTTGGGGGAAAAGGAAGAGTGTTCTGTAGGGGACCCCGGAAGCTCTCCTGCTCTCCCCACAGAGTGTGCTCCTCCCCCGCCCTGGGCAAGTCATCTGCCACCTCCTCTCTAGGTGAAGCGTGGACTGTCAGTCCCCTACTTCAGCAGCTGAAGAGACGACAGGGGAAGCCAAGTGGTGTGTAGGCTGTCTCCTGTGAGGAGCTCCATCAGCTGCGGTGGGAGAACGTGGAATGGCGTGGGAGGAGTGGCCACGGGAGCTGCTGCCCCTCCGTTTTGCAGGACCAAGAGCTCTGGAGGAGGATGGTCGCCATGAGGGTCGTGCACCAGTGTGAACGTCCTGAGGCCACGGGACCATGTTTAACAGGATGGAAGAGTTGAGAACATGGGGTGAGCACTGCATCAAGGACCTCCTTGTGGGGGGCTGTCGGGCTTTGCCGCCACCCACGGCGCGCAGGTCCACGCGGGCTGAGCCCTTTGCTCCCTGCAGCTGTCCAGCGCGTCCGTCCATCCCTCCATCCCCGCTCTCATCCATCTTCCAGGCCAGCAGAGCCTGCTCCTCTGTCAGCTGTGCTGACACTGCCCCTCCTCGCCCACGTCTCCCAGCCCACAGACTCCTCTCGGAGCCACCTGAGGCCGGGTCCCCTCCCTCCACACCCCTCACTTCTGTCCTCCCTCGTCATCCTCCAACTGCGCAAGATGCACGAGACAGAACAAAGCAAGTGCCCTGGTGGCAGGGAGGAGACTGACCA
>NW_026006333.1:0-5060 GCF_001458135.2 Marmota marmota marmota
TAGTAAGATTTTTAAAGGTGGTTATTTAATTAGAGAGCCGTGGGAGAGACAGATGAGCCTAATAGCCCACTGTATTTCATGAGTGATCCCACCTGGAGCGCAGGCGACCATTCTTTGTGGAGAAGGTGAGACCGTCGATGTCTGTCCTTCCCTTCTCAGGCTGAGTGCTCAGCTAGAACCTTCCATCCTATACTCACTCTCCCTTCTTCTTCCTCCCTTCCTTCCTTCTTTTCTTCTGGGAGAGAGATGTTATTCTACATAGTAGAAAAACCAAACATTGCAATAAAAATGGTCCTGAGTTTATGAAATGTATCAGTTTGTTATCTTCCTTTTGCAAATCACAGAGAATCCAATTAAAACAGGTTTAAATAAACAAGCTGAAGTATTCAGGGGAAGAGTGGACTGTAGGTGCAGTAGCATCCAGGGGTTCATCAGGTACAGTCCATCTTATTTCATTTTTGCCTTCTGCTGTGCATGTCCCATGGTCAGACAGGCTCTTGCCTCACAGAAGTGGCTCCAGCCTCATGTCTCTCTAGGTTTATAGCCAGAAGAACAAAACTGTCCTCAGGGAGTCGTCAAGCCCTGGATGTGTTCTAATCACATCCCAGGTGGAAGTGGAGGGGACTGGGTCTTCTGGACTCAGTCCCTCTTACGCCTTGATCTGCAGAAACGGCAGTTCACACAGCTGCAGGCGGCCAGCAGGTCCAGTGCAGCACTCGTGGACACGGGGGAGGCTGTCACTGCCAGCCTGGAAAGCAGCCGGTGGGGGGAGGAGGCTCTGTGTCTAGCTGATGGTAGGTTTTTCAAATATCACAGGAAACCATTTCAGGGCTTTAGACTGACAGCACTGGGGAGAACAGGAATGGGGTGAAGCCTCACTCACAGACCCTCAGGCGATGGGCAGAGCCAGCACCAGACCCCCAGCCTCACATCTCCCGAAGCATGTGTGCTGTGTGCTCCTGCCGTGAGCCTCAACTTCCATAGGATTTGGGCATGGCAGTGTCACTCTCTGAGGCCACTGAGCTTATTTTCTGTGGGCTCCAAAGTCGCATGCCCATTCCCCTAACAACTCCTTTGGTTGGAAGGGTGTGGCTGACTCACAGCCTTCCCCCTCCTCGATTCCCATGAAGCATTACTCACTGAGGATTTGCAAATGTGCAAATGTGTGCAGACACCTTGGAGAGCAGTGTGGAGGTTCCTTGGAAGAATAAAAATAGAGCGACCACATGGCCTAGCAAGCCCTCTTCTGTGTATATTCAAAAGAAATGAAATCAGCATGTGGAAGAGACATCTGTACTCATGGGTTTGCTGCAACACCCTTCACAACAGCCAAGGGACGGATATCCGTTTTAATGTCCTGTGGATGGATGGATGGATGGATGGATAAGCAAAATGGCAGGTGTACTGTGGAATATTATTCAACGCTGAAAAGGAAGGAGATGCTGGCACTTGCAACAACTTGGATGAACCCAGAGGACGTTGTGCTGAATTCCATAAGCCAGGCACAGAAAAATCTGGCAGGACCTCATTTACATGGGCAATCTAAAAACGTGAACTTACAGAGGCTGAGAATAAACAGTGGTCACCAGGGGTAAAGGGCAAGGAATAGGTATTGGTCAAAGCTACATGGGCATGCGTATGCCAGGTGAGTGAGACCTGGAGATCTGCACCCTAACTGCCTGTAGTGAGGAATGTGGTATTTTGCCCTTTAAATTGCATTAAGAGGACAGCTTTCTCTGGTTAAGTATTTTTGCAAAACAAAGCAAAGCACACAGGGGAGCCCAAGGGACTGGCAGGAGGCAGTGAGGGGGGCCAGGGTGTTCCAGGTGGGTGCAGTGGCCAGCCCACTGAGCTGTGTCTTCAGATAAGAGCAATTATTTGCTTCAATTGTGCCTCACAGCTAGGGGGAAAGGCTGTGTTCCAGAGACTCTGCTGCACCTGGGAGGGAGTCCAGCCATGAAGGCAGTGCAGGTGGCTTTTCCGGGGGCCAGGAGGCATCCCTTGGGCCTGAGCTCTTAAGTGGACTCAGCTGCTCAGGCCCCAGCCTTTCCACCTGCCTGGGCCGTACACAGCCTGCAGCTGTGGGAGATGTGCTGTGCATGCTCACAGAGACCTCTGGCCATGGGGCGAGAGCTGGGAACTCGGCCCCACCCTGCCCCTCAGGCCCCATATAAGGTGCAAGGAGGGCTGCTGGCTGTCCTCTTCTGCTCTGCTCAACTTGTTTTTATGGTAAGTAGATTAGTAACAAATCCCCTGGGTTTTTTTTTTTTGGGGGGGGGGCAGTACTGGGGATTGAGCCCAGGGTGCTTAACCCCTGAGCCACATCCCTGGACCTTTTTACTTTTTTATTTTGAGACAAGGTCTTGCTAAGTTGCTTAGGGCCTCCCTAAATTGCTGAGGCTCACTTTGAAATTGTGATCCTGCCTCAGCCTCCTGAGTCTCTGTGACTATAGCATGACTCTCTTTCTCATGAAGAGGGCTAGAAAGTTGATTGTGGTGGTTTCCTTTTCATTTGTATCTTCGCTATCGAGATCTCTCTTTTTACCACAAACTGTTTTCTCCAAGACACCCCCACTGGGCATAGGCACGGATCAGAGCCTTAGGTATTTTGGGGATGGTGGGGACAGCACAGGGGGTGTTTCTGCAGAGCTGTGCTGTGAGCTCCATCCCCCTCCACACAAGGGGCAAGTGTAGGGAGAAGGATGTGACCTGCCAGGGCCACCTGCAGAGCTCCAGGTGAATCTGCCCATTAGGTGGGCGTGGCCAAGGGGCGGCTGGCCTGGATTCACCCTGCAGACAGCCAGGCCTTGGTGGCCGCACAGTGGGCGGCTGTGCTGGAGGGGCAGTGGAATGAGGCATCCCACCGCTAAGGCCTGGATGGGGAGCTGACTGGGCAAGAAGACCTGGGTAGTGTGAGGTCCTGCTCTTCTGCAGGGACAGATGCCAAGGGAATTGGAGCAGGAAGCAGGAGAGGTGGCCTTCTCTGAGCAAGGCTGTGCTGTTTGGATGGTCACTGAAATGTCCACTAGAGAGCCACCTTCGCATACCCGTCAGGCCCTCCGAGAGCGAGCCATGAGCCATCGAGCATCAGTGCCGATCAGGTGAGACCCACTGCTTCCCTGACCGCCCTGGGGTCAGGACACTAGGGACAGGGGGAAACTGCTCAAGGTGGGGGACAGAGGATTTAGAGTCTGACCCCTTGCAGAGCCCATGAGGACGGCCAGCCCCACCAGGTCCTCAGGCTGTGCAAGGCGGACCGAGTGTCAAATCAATGTGAATATTTAGGATGTTGGCAGTTGTTTAATTTTATTTTTAAAAGCAGCTTTACTGAGGTAAAATTGATATACAAGGAGCTGCACATGTTGAATACACACAGTTTGGGGAGTTTGGGTGTGCCAAGCACCTGTTGACGCCATCCCCACCTCCAAGCAACAGTGCGGCGCACCTGCACAGGTGTGGGTGTTGAAGGGTACTCGACAGGAGAGCAACGTTCCTGATGGTTTCTAAGTGAATGATCCCCTGTTGTTAACTCTAGGCACGATCCTGTGGGGTGGATCTCTAGAACTTGGCCATCTAAGTTAGCTGAAACTTTGTACATTAGTAGGCTTTATTTTTATAGCAGTTTTGGATTTATGGAAAAAGAGAGCTGACTCCACCATTCCGATAGAGTCATTTCCCCTGCAATTTCCCCCGTTATTAACATTTTGCTTGGCTGTGGTGCATTTGATACAAGTAACGGACCAATATTGACATATTATTGTTGGCTAAAGTACATAATCTATTCAGGTTTCCTTAGGTTTTACCTAATGCCCTTTTTCTATTCTGGGATCCCATCCAGGAGACTGCCTTACATTGATTTGTCATGTCTAGTCAATGTAATTTTGAATTCCAAGATGAGACTGATTATCTTGAAGATATCATAAGATTATACATTATCTCGCTGTTAAGGTTAGGGTAGCTATTGTCATGAAGAAATCCCAGATCTCAAGAGTAGCACAAGGTAATTAGTGTCAGCAGACTTATTTCCTTGTGGTGCCAGGGTCTGGCTCTTTCCTGGTCCCTGGGAGCCCTTGGCATCCAGCCAACAGAGCAGGAAGCACATGAAGACGCCTAGGTCCCCAGACACCCAGGCCAGGGCACGACAGCTGTCCACTCCTTCACTCACTAGCACGCATGAGAGAACCAGTGCATGGTAGAGCCTGGCGGTGGGGAGCCATGTGCCCAGGGTGGGGAATGGGCCTGTGGGAAGTCCTCTCTCCACATAGTGTGGGTTAAAAGTCCAAGGGACTGGCTGAGCTTTTACCCAGAGGAAAGCGTGGGGAAGGGGTTGGACTAATCTAGGCAGGATCCTGGAAATCTTGGAAGGGGGAGAGCGTGGTGCATTGTGGGCACAGAGAGGGGATGGGCCATGGGTTTGGGCAGGGTTGAGGTGGCGCCTGGTAGGACTGGAGAATTGGCCAGATTCCAGATCATGGTGTCTTATTTCCTTGGAGTTTCCAATTTAACCTCAGGGTGATAAGGTGACATTGGAGTGTTTTAACCTGTGAGTGATGTCATTAGTTTTGTAATTAAGAAATGTACTGACCAGGTATAAGATAAACACATACTGGGGACCTCATGTGCAGCAATGTGGCTGTAGCATTGATATTGTCCCTGTTTGTCTGAAATAAACTGAGTAGTTCCCAAGTACTCTCATCACCCCTCAGAAAAGAGGAAGCCATGGGTGTGCTAATTAGTTTGATCACAGAAATCATTCCACAGTGGAAACTTCTAGGATGTAATTTCTATTTGTCCTTCTTACTCAATAAATATGGACAAAAATGCAGAATATGAGGGTCACAGGGTGGAGAATAGACTGGGCAGAAAGGGCTGGACGAGCTCAGCTGGGCAGGGCAGGGCATCTGGGAAGGAAGAGGTGGCAGAGAACAGATTAGACGCCATGGCTGTGGAGGGAAGGGGGCGAATGTGCTCCTCTGTCCCAGCACCAGGGAGGCACTGGCCCAAGTCCCACCCCTCAAGGAGCCTCTCCCTTTGTGCTCCTAAGGATCAGGATGGACTAG
>NW_026006334.1:0-4670 GCF_001458135.2 Marmota marmota marmota
CCTGCTATTAGCTTGCAGATTCCCACTTTACCTGGGAACTTACCGGTGCACCACCCTGACTGCTGAAAGTTCTGGATCCTGGGTTCGAGGAATATGTTCCCCGTACGGGCCACCAATTGTCGTGACCCCTCGCCAGCCAGGGAAACACGACACAGGATTCTTCTTTCAACAGTTTATTCAGGCCTTGAGTCATGTATCATCTTCTAGCGCCCGCGCCCGGCACACCCAAGCACAGCTTAATAAAGCCCCCCGCATCCCAATCCTAAGCCGCCACGTGGATCTCTCTCATAGGGTGGTAAGGGATTGCGCGCCAACTCTCCATAAAAGGAGTTGTTTATCACAGGCCACAGTGGAAGCCAGCGCCATCTTCTAATGGCGGCCATGGTCTATAAGAATGGCTTACCACACTTGTAAAGAGAAAATTAAGAAGTACTTTTTGCATCTTAAAACAAACAATTCTGACCCATTTCTTAAGATGTTATTTATGATCCAGTTCTTTATGAAATAAATACAATGTAAGTGTAATCACATACGAATTCATACCAGTTCAGTTACAATACCTCAAATGATAAAATTGCTAAAGATATCTAGCAATCCCTTTGCCTTTTTAAAAAAATACATGAATTCTGATATGGAAATATAAATGAGATTGGACCCATAATTTTAACATAAATTGGAATCTGAAATTCATTAGCATAATTATTAACTTAAACACTTAAAATTGTATTTTTAGTATTGTAAAAATAAGTTATTAATACTTGTAGAGAGACTCCATTGAAAAAAATAGCTTTTTATGAATCAGGTGAAAATGAAAGAAAACTGCAATAAAGAAAAATATGTAAATGTATGATTTGGGACACAGAATTATAATGATATTAATCTCAGCATCAATATTCAGGTAACTTATCTAATTTGTGCAAAACTATAAATATATTATCATGGTGTTAGTGTTAGATTTTTAATTGTTGTCACCTAGTATTTTCCCCAATAAAGTGATATCATGCAGTTTAACAACAGATTTATTAGTGAAATATTATATCATTAAAACCACATTACTGATAAGAATTACAGAGAAACAATATATATATTTGCTATTTAAACATAGGGTGTCACAAATGATAAGTTTCCTTCTATTTTCTCTTCTTTTTCATTTTTCTTGTCACATCTAGAAGTGATAGGTATTACCCAATGAATTCAAATGTGCCAGATGCTGGGCTATGTCATTCCGATCTCCCTTTTGGACTAAGAACTTGTAATGGTTTGGATGTGATGTGTCCCAGAAAAACTCATGTGTGAGACAATGCAAAAGGTTTAGTGGGAAAATGATTGTGTTGTGAGAGTCTTAGTCCCCTGATGAGATTAACTGAGTGGCACCCGAAAGTGGTGAGTGTGTGGCTGGAGGAGATGGGTCATTGAAAGATGTGGCTTTGGGATATGTATTTTGTATCTGGTGAATGGAGTCTCTCGCTCTGTTTCCTGATTATTACTTCCCTTCATCACACTCTTTCACCATGATGTTCTGTCTCACCTCAAGTCATAAGGAATGGAGCTTCCTGTCTATGCACTGAGACCTCTGAAACCATGAGCTCCCAAATATAAACTTTTCCTTCTCTAACATTGTTCTGATTGGGGCTTTTAGTCACAGCATCAAAAAAGCTGACTAAAACAGTATTTATCCCCCCAGCTGCCAGAAATTCTACCAGCAGATGGTCCTCATCTGTCAACCAGTTTCGGTTGTGTCTTATGTGAAGACAGGTGCTTTGACCACTTCACATCACCTTCACAGGGCAAACTTAGAACTAAAGACTGATTAGGGCAGGAAGGGAAAACCATTACCTCTGCCCCAAATCTGGGCAGCATAAAGGGATCAGCCAGCTTTACAGTTACAGTACAATCAGCAGATACTTTTTTATTTTATTTCTTTTTTTCTTTTTTTTTTTTGTTACCTGGTACAAGGGTTTGAATTTATGGGCACTTAGTCACTGAACCACGTCCTTTGCCCTTTTTTGTATTTTATTTAGAGACAGGTTTCACTGAGTTGCTTAGGACCTTCCGAAATTGTTGAGGCTGACTTTGAACTTGTGATTCTCCCATCTCAGCCTCCCGAACTGCTGGGGTTGCAAGTGTCCACCACTGTGACTGACAGCTGATGCCTTTTTATGAACAGCACTAAAACCAAACTTCTCCCTCTCCCCAAATCTATTTTTCCCCTCATCCCCACATGTTTTATCACTAGGAAACACCCTAATGTGTACTCATATTACGCAGAGTTGGCTTTCTAGGTAATCTGAGATATCAGAAATTCCTTATAAATACCATTTATTTTATCATATAAATAAAAACATAGACATAAGGAACTTTAAATTCTACTCCCATCATATCTTTAAGTCCTTGTTTATTCCAGTCTTCACAAGGAGCTCATGATACCCAAGACAGTCCTCTTCATTAAACTTGGTATATTTCCTACAATCTCCACATTTCCCACTCACCTTCAACTCCCAGAACACTTTCACTGAATTCTAAGTAACTCACAGACCATTACCCAAAAAATTCTCAAAAAATTCTAATCCCTTTCTGAACAGTGTTGACCTTCTGTCTCTAAACAACAAACATCTTCTTCTTCCTTAGCACATCCTTTCTTGTGGAATTCTTCCCATTCAGAACTATTCCCTGTGTCATTGCTCCAATCCAGATGATCTCCTTGCTTATCTTCTACATGTTCAAATGATTTTCCCTGCTCCAACCTCAGACATTGAGGGTGTTTATGTTTTTAAACCCTACCTGTCATGTAGTTAGAAAAAGAAATCCTGTAATTATTTCTTTCAATTATTTCAAAATAGACTCACCTAGATAAATTTTATATTTTTTTCATAATTTTCCTCTCTAATTTTTGGTGATTTTAATATCCTTATAATTGATTCTCCCTATAATCTCACTCTTTAGTACTTGAATTGAATTCTTCATTCAAAGGTCTTGTGCACAATATTTTTCTGCCACTCATCCCTTTGCTATACTGTGCGTGTTGCTATATACCAATGGCTCCATACCTTTAATTCTAAGAATCATCTTCCTGCCTTTCTCCAAACCACTTATGTTTCTAACCATTCCCTCAATTCTAACAATTATTGTCCCATACAGGAAACATCACTGCATTGAACTGGACAGCTTTCTATCTATAATCTTTCTGTAATCTTTTTATCTCAAGCTCACCCTAAATAAGTATGTGAAATGTAGATTACTGGGGAGCAAGGAATACCAACATTTTAAATAGATTCAGGATTGTGATGATGCTGAACATCTATATATATTTTTTTCTCCATTTGTTTTCTCAGGAGTAAATTGACTCCAAAGCATCTGGAGCAGAGGTTCTACTAGATTGGAATGTTGGTTAATGAGATTTTTTAAAATTGGCAAATCTGAGGAGTCCAGCTGGTTTTTCCTAATAACAAGCACATGGATTGTATTACAAGTAATGTTGCTGCTACTAAGCTTTACAAAAGCACTTGTATCTAAATAGTACTCAGTGCATTTATTATTTTTGGTTACTGTACATCTGTATACATGCACAGAAAGAACAATATGATTTTCTAAGCTTACAGAAGGTCTTGATGTACTTTGACATCATCTCTCTTTTTAATTTTGCCCACAATTTATTCTGAAACCCAGATTTAAAAGTTACATATCCTCTCTCAATTAATGCACCAACATTCCCTCCCTCTGGAATTATTGCAAGGATCTTATAACTCTGTAATATCACTGCAATGTTAGAGAAGTCTTTCCACATTGTCTTCTAGCCCCATCACCCTGATCCTCTTCTGGGTAAAGCATTTAAAAGTTCATTCAAATTGCTCCCTCCATTTTATTCCTCAAATATCTTAAAACCACCATCTGATCATTTGTTCTTACATGTTTCACCAGATCTCTGGGCGGCACACATTTTTAACCATAGTTTATAATGAAATAACAAGTTTCCAAGACCAGATCTGAATCTCCTTTCCTGATACCTCCTCATTCCCTAACCTATATACTCTGGAAGCCCAGGGACTGAAATCACTTATGCTATCCATCTATGTTCAATCAAGATCATGACTTTAAATACTTTCAATATGCTGATGATTCCAAATTTATATCTTGAGAATCTGATTTAACCTGGACTCCAGACTTGTATATCTTACTGTCCTCCTCTATACTTCAAGTTGGGCAACTAAAAAATCATTTTTTTTTTAAATCGAGGTCCTGATTTCTACCCTTCTATAAGTAATTGACCTTCTCTTGCTATTGTACCCTCTTCAGTACTGCAACATGCAACTGAATCATTCAGGGTCATGGCAGGTGAATTGGGCTGGCACTAAATAGTCACACAAACACAGAAAGTACCTTTTTTTTGGGGGGGGTTTCAATAACAGCTCCTCTGCCCCAGCTCCCACAAGGGAGGCAAGAGAGGTAGGGAAAAGAAAGACAGCATGCCTGAAACTATCCTATTTATTGGGGTCCTGGTGGGGGGAGATGTTCGAGAAAATTCAACCCAAATAAGGCAAGGTATTGGGTTTCAGAGGGTTGCTTGGTGATGTCTTGCGGTCAGAAAATTGACTAACATCTAGGAAAACCACACCCATTGTAGGTGCTGTGTGGAATGGAAGCCAAAGTACTCGAAAAGGGCACATATGTTG
>NW_026006335.1:0-5049 GCF_001458135.2 Marmota marmota marmota
GGTTCCTTTCTGCTTGGGACACACCTGCAGTGCCTGGAGCTGCTGCAGCCAGCTTGAGACCATGAGATGACATCCAAGAGGAGGAAACGCCAACCCACAGAGGATGAGGGTGAAGAAGGACGGGAGCAGTTGAGTCCCATGTCACGCCACAGAGAGCCTGAAGCAATTCACAGAGCAAAAACCTCCAAATCTCTCCTCTGCAAAAGAAACATTTTATATCCTTACCAGGAAGGCTGCTATAGGTTGAGTATTCATCCTATTAGAGCTGAGCACCTTAAATAGTAAATAATAGATACTCATTATTTTGACCTTTATTTACATATTTCATCATAGTCGTGTTTTTACCTTTACTATTTGAACCATGCATGGAATATTGAACAACTGGCAAAAACAGAAAAGAGGAAAGAGTGCGTCACAATTAACCCTAATCCCGTATTTTTTCCCTCTCCCTCTCCGCCCTGCCCACTCATCCCCAGGATGAAGCAGGAAGTGCACCTGGTCTGTGGTCTGTCTCCTCCATCCTGCTCCAAAGTCTCCAACTCCAAGGTTAGAAAACAAATCCACTCACTCTGGAGAGGCCGCCTGGCAGCGCCTCCTCTAGTGGACGACTGGGCACTGGGTTCCTGTTCCCACGGGTCCATCACAAAGGGGGCTCCTGGGGGCTGATTGCAGGTTAAGCAAGAGGCCCCTGGACTGTCTGTGGGGAGGCTGCCGTCTGCGCGGGCCTCTCCCGCTCACTGGACGTCCCTGGTTTGCTTTTCTCTGAGTTTCTAGCACCGTCTCTTTGGGGGGTGGCCCCACCGAGGGGGCCCCAGTTTGATAGCTGGATAATCCCGACAACGACAGGGAGCCTTCCCAAAGATGGGACCCTCCGCACAGAGGCCTCAGCTCCCCTTGCCATCAGTGCTGTGCGGAGGCTTCTCAGAGGCCTGTGGGCTGCCCAAAGGGGCAGGAGAGGGCGCTTCCAGCCAGTGGCCCTGGTTACTAAGTGGCCTCCTCAGAGGCTGAGACCCAGGCTGATGCCACTGGGAATATTTGATTTTTTAAAAAGATACAGACGAGCTCCGAAGGATAAAGACAGGATTTTTAAGAAGTGCCTTTAAGACTCCTCTGCTTCCCGCCCAGTTTAAAACAGGTTGCTACCAAGAGCCTCGCAGTCCTTTGAGGCTGTGCGGTGAGACTGTGACGGGGCTTCACAAACACGGAAATGGTGCCTTTGCACACGATCTGACACGTAGGTCCGTGCACTGTTGGATTTTCAATGTGTGAATCTGGTTTTGGTGGGGAGGACCCAGCCTGCTTGTTTGGAGGCGTGACAACAAGCATTTGTGGCAGTCAAGAGCAGAGGGAAGCAAGCCTGGCCAAGACGGATCCACGTTCTGGGTAAAAATTGCTGTCACTAGACTAGATTTTCAGGCAGCCACGCACAAGGTTAACAGAGACATGCCACCTTCTTATAAACAGAAGATCCTCATGATTATGCAATTGGATGATTAATTTACTGCAAATGTCGGGGACACTGTCAGCTGCCTTTATTCTGAAGACAGTGGCTCCCTATAGTTCCTGTGGATTGCCCTGAGTCTAGGTGACTCTTTCCTCTCCGTGGGCAAATTAGGCAGCATGAGTGACACCGTGGTGCAGTAACAACAATCCCAATTCTCAGTGGCCTAACACATTGAAGAAAAGTTTGGTGTTTGTTTCTTGCTGCACCCTGATTCCCTCACAGGGGTGCCTGGGAGTCTGCTCTACAGCATCTGCACTTTAGGACCCTGGTTGCTGGAAGAGCTGTCCTCTGAAATGTCACCATGCGGAGAGAAAGGGAATGTGGAGATGGCTGGCTGGCATTTACAGATGCCACCTTGAAGTGACCAGTGAGAGACCATAAAGTTGGGTATAAGCAACCCCTTCCCAGATCCCATGGCCTTACAATATGGGTCTGTAACTCACCCCATCAACAGCAAGGGGGCTTCTCCACTCTCTGGGTCTGGGATGGCCTTCTGATTGGCCTTGTCCATTGGCACTGCAACAAATGTGATGAGACTGGGGCTCCAAAGGGGTTGTCGATGGGGTTTATCTGTTATTCTCTTCCTACAGCACACCCAGGCTAGTCTGCTGGGTGCTGAAGAACTCTGACCACCAGCACCACCCCAGGCCTGTGGTGAGGCTGACTCTAGGTGGATTGGCCAGGTGCTGTTGACACTGGAATGAGACCATATTGGATCAGCAGAGCCAGGCCCAGATCAGCTGAATGGCTGAGAGACACATGGATGCACGAGCAACAAAATTGTCAGTACCTTTGAGGCCCTAGGTTTATGGATGTTTTGTTACGCAGCTGTAGCCAACCAATACATAAGATGTCATTTCTACTCAACTTTCCTTACCCGTAGAAAACGGCACAGCCATACCCAACTTCAAGAAAGAGTGAATACAATGCTGGAAAATGCCCAGAGAATAGCTGGGTACACTGGTTAGACAGCAGAAATAACCAGCAGAGGTGGATACTCAAGGAATCAGAGCTCAGGGAGTCAGAAAACCAAGGAAAGGCAGGTGTAGAAGCTATATGTCACACACTTTGGTCTCTGAGTCCAAAACCCCAAACAATGCAGACAAAACTGCCATTGTCCCTTTATGACAAGAAGTAACTTCAATACTCTCCACCTATAGGGAGGGAGATAGTGCTCTTTAAAAATAACAACAAAATCAGTCCACAAACCCCAACAGGTAAGAGATGACATCACATTGCTGCACCTACTGTAAGTCAACCTGATTTCCCTTCTACATCTGCATGGCCCAAGCCTAGCAGAAGGCTTCCTTTCAGCCCTGCCCTGGCTCTCCATGATCCAGAATCTGACATGGTCCCCAAGGATACTGGGAGGGCTCTCAGGTCCCAGGTTCTTGCTGTGTTCTTATTTGACGTTTCTCTGAAGCTGCGGATTTGGGGAAACAGGCAGGAGAGGGGACCTTTAGTGAGATTTCCCATGGCCTCCACACCTTTTTCATTCTGGCTGCCCCTGAGAATCTTGTGGGCAAGGGTCACTGACCACTGTGGCCCAAGGGCCTCCCATGCCCCCATGGACCAGTTGAACTCACATCTCACCCGGGGGACCTAGGAAAGTGGCTGTTCCTTGCAGAGTCCCCCCAGAGATGCTGAAGTGCTACTATGAGGCATGCCTAGGCGTTTTCATACTTTGGAATCCTCTTTATTAAAAATACACAAAGTTATAAATGAAAAAAAGTATGAAAGTCAATATTTATTTGGAAGCTGAAAAGAAACCACACGAAATTGCACATTTTGAGAAGCTAAGGAACACCACGACCATCACGAGATTTAGAAAGACTGTAAGACATTTTTATCAATTAACTGCCTCATGCAACTGTAAGATTTTAACTTCCCACACTCCCAATTCATTCTTGTCTGCATATTCTTTGATCCAAAGTTTATGGCATAGATTTTGTCATATAAATTTCTATAGCAAAAATAAATTCAGTTGTCTCTGTTTTTGTAAAAGTGATAAAATTGCTTTATTTTAACATAAAACTAATTTACTTATTGGAATGCATAAAATGAATGCTTTGCTAACATTTTTGATAAATTCTAAAATATTATGAAATATCCACATTAGTCTCATGAAAGAGAAAAATATATACAAATATACAATATATCCATCTGTACGCATATGTATAGTTTTCTACATTTATATATGTGTGTTTGTAAGCATCATCTGTTTATTTACCTCTGAATGATGTATAAATAGCAATATGTGTCTTATATATTAGTTTTCTTGGGTTGCTATAAGAAAATACCATACACTGGTTGGCTTAAAAACCAGAAATGTTTCTTACAGTTCTGGAGGCCAGAAGTCCCTCATCAAAGTCTGACAGGGTTGGCTCCTGGCACACGCCTCCTTCCTCCTGTGTCCCCACCTGGTCTTTGCTTGGTATGTGTACCATGGAGAGGCACACATGGATCTGCCCACAGCTCTCCTTTGTCCCCCAAAGGCTCCTGTATTGACCCTCTGGCCCCAGCGTAGCAGTAGGGGCCTGAACTCATCAGTGGATGAAGCCATCGGGGATTCCTATTGGATGGCATTACCAGGGTGGTGGAAGCTGTCAGAGCTGGGACCCTGGTGGAGGGAGTAGGTGGGTGGGGCCTTCCCTGGCAGGGTTTTGCTTGTCCCTGGCCCCGCCTCCTTTCCTGCTGTTGTTTTCTCTCCTGGCCTCCATGAGCTGAGCTGCCTTCCTCCACCACACCCTCCTGCATCATGTCCAGCCTCACTGTGGGCCCAGAGCCATGAAACCAGCCAACTCTGGACTAGAGTCCACCTTTCCTTCTTTCAGTTGTTTAACTCAGGTGTTTTGTTGTAGTGATGAAAACCTGGTGGAGGCCCCCAGTGGCTTGGCGCAGGGTGCTTTTCTGGTTTTAGGTCTTTGTCCTGGGAAGCGAAAGGCCTTATCAGAGCTTGGCAATCTTCCTCTTTATCTCCTCCAAAGCTCCACTTCTGTTTTGGGAAACGTGTTTTGGCGCAGCGAGGCGTCCTGGCCTTGTGAGGCCCTGCCGTGGGCTGGGGCAGGAGCCAGGCCACACGTGTCCCAGTCCCGGCTCTGCCACTTGCCAGCTGTCCACGCCCGGGCGGCCTCCCTCACCTCTGGGCCTCATTGCTGTTCTGGGACGCAGGGAGGTAGCCAGTGAGTTCACGCTGGGGAAGAGCAGAGAGCACGGCAGCCAGGGTGAGTGTGCCCGGGGGCCGTCCTCACCCCGAGGAGCAGCCTCTGGTCACCCAAGCGCAGAGAGGGCATCTGCTTCCCACGCTGAGCTGGCTCCGCTGGGCGGGAAGGGGAGGAGAAGGGGATTACAGGGAGGCCTCCCTGAGAAACGGCAGCATCTCAGGTCGATTTAGCCACGGACAGGAGGAAACCCAGGGAGTGGTCAGCTTCACCCACACTTTACCTCGCCTGCAGTCCACTGCTACGTGGAGAATGGCCTGAGGGCTGTTTCCCAGGAGACCCCTCCCCCTTTGCTCCTCCCACACTCCCTCCTCCCCCTCCTCC
>NW_026006336.1:0-5048 GCF_001458135.2 Marmota marmota marmota
AAAAAAAAAAAAAAAAAAAAAAAATAGTAAAAGTATACTTTGTTATCCTTCTGCCTACAAGTTCTCTATATTGTCATCCTCAAGCACACTTGAGTCTCCCCCTACCCCTCAAATACTCTGTATAAGATATACTTCCAGGTGCCTGTAGTCCTACAGTATTTAAGCTGTTGCAAAGTAAGATCTATTGTAAAGTAAGATCAAGTAACAAATAATTTTAATACAAATTCCCTAAGAGAGTAATATAGATATTTAAATCCATTTTTTTACTCTTCTTTGTCTCCTCATCACCTAGTGCACATACCAGACACTCAATATTTACTGAACACATCTAAACTGGAAAAAAAAAAAAAAAGAAAAGAAAAAGATTCTCATGCTTTATTATAGGCCAGTTTCTTTTGTGGAAGATTCTAGGTAGCATCTGAAGTGAGAGCATCCCCATCTTGTGGCAAGGAAAACAAATTCCCTTGTATTCACTCCTAAATTGCATTTCTCCTTCTGACTCCATACTTCACACTGGCCCAGGCGCTCTAATGAAAGCAGGCTAAGCAAGCGCATTTATCACACAAGCATCCAGAGCGCACCAAGGACAGATAAATCTTAGAACTGAGGCCTTAAATGATATTCAATGATGGAAGAAAGGATAACAAACCTGCAACAAGGAGATTACTGAGCTAATGATTCAGAACCTACTCAATGCAACATTTAAACTCTTATCCAGTAATCCCACACTCAGTTTAGGAATGCCGCATGTAAATTCCTAATTAGCAATAGAGAGCCCCATTTTCTTCTCAGAAGGATTCTAGGGGCATTATCTGATTGTGTGATTTGCCACCTCTCTCTTCTGTCTTTTAGTGCTTACCTAAGAACACTAGGCAGATCAAAGGAGGCAAAGAGGTTCAAAATATGACAGGTCTAATTGAGAATATGTACCTTCTTAGCATTCTCCTGATTCTAAGAGGCTTTCTTTGTGGAAAAATAACAAATCAGGTTTTAATTATGGCAAGTTTTCCAAACACTTGAATTGTGATAATATGATAACATCTTAACAAGCTGATTAGAAAATCTGTTCTATAGTTATAAAAATGCATATGCTTGAACCTGACAGTGCAGTGCTAGCTAGAGCTTGCTCATACCAGCTGGTAAGAACCTCATGTTCCTCTCTTTCCAAATATAGAAATAGTAGCTTTAAGTTGTAACTTAAATCAGACATAATGGGAGAATTTATATCACAGAATTTGGTCTACCAAACAAAACAGGGTTCAATTCTTTATCTGGAAAAAAATTGTATACATTTATTCCCATCACCATTAAGGATAAAGGAAAGGTACACAAAGCATCTTCACTAACACAATGTAAAAGCATATCTTGTTTAATATAAATAATACCACATAGAAAGTCATGAGGAAAAAGTCCTCAACCCCAAATAGGAATTTCAAAGCCTAAATGCAGAAGGCCTGGATGAATCCACCTTTCTTTCCTCTTCAAATTACCTCGGGGGCCATGGCACTGAAGTGGTATTTCCAGAAATCAACCTCTTTGTTTCATATCAGGAGTTTATTATTCATAGGTGGTTACTTTTTAAAATGGACATAAGATTCTCCAATAAAAAATACTACTATAGTAAACCCATAAAACCAATAAAACTTTCAAAAAGAAGGGAGTAGAAATAAGTTAGAAGGGAAATAAATATAACAGAGACCCCAAGCTAAGAAAAAATACTGAAGTTTAAGACACCAAATTCTGAGATTCCTGAAAGGCAAGGAATAAAAAAAAAAAAGAAAAGAAAAGAAAGAAAGAAAAATTCTTTAATAAAACTGAGATCTGATCTTCATAAAAAGCAAATTTTCTCCCCAACACTAAAATACATTTTTAAAATGAGGTATTGTTTGTCATAAGGAATGACATAATCATCCAAACTTGCTGGATGTTCGGATAACTATTGATCATGTGTATGTTTTTATTTTATGGTAACCGGGTTAGCTTTAGATGAGTCTTGATTATTCTACTCGGTCTAAAGTCCTTTAGGAACTGTGCTCTAGAGCTGATTAAGGAGGAAAAGTTGAAAAGGAGAAAAAGTTGAAAAGAAGGAAAGGAAGGGAGGCTTGAGGGAGGTTCTTATAAGGAGTCTCTGAACCAATTAGAAAAAATAAAACTGAAAGACAAGTGCTCTCAATCCAGTCTTCCAGCTCTGTCCTTCCTCAACTTACAGGGGTCAGCACACAGAACAGAGGTCAGCATTTGTTTGCAAAGATTAAAGGGTCCCTAAAGAAGGGAAGTTTGATCTGAACACAGAGCAGAATTATGGATTCGTAGATTTAGACAGAAGCTTGGAGATGGTTTTGTTCACCCTTCTGGTAAAGTCTTTCCACAAAACCACTGTCTGGTCATCATCCAGGCCCAGAAGATTTCCAGGAACAAAAAGAAGTCTATGTGAAATAGTCCACACCTGCTTTGGTAGCTCTGTCAGAAGCTGTGCTTTTGTAATGATCCCAAATATACATTCCTGTGAGTTTTGCACAGTGAATCTGCTTCTGCCCTCTATATGATATCAATGTCATGTTTTCCACATGAGAGCTCTTGAGGTAGAAAGGTAACTCCCCTGACCCTCAACCCTTAATCTTTTGTCCTCCAAGTTAAACACATTTAGTCTTTCAATGATTTTCAGAAAAATCCTAGAAAGATGCATAATGAATCCCAGAAGCACAATATTTATATATTTTTATACATTATCAAATGAATATATGAAATAAAAATTTATATATTATTTAATAAAATTTGACAATTGGCCCAATATTTTAATTTATTGGTGATAATTTCAGCTTGTTTATTTGAAGAGATGTTTGGGATATCAGAGTTATTAAAATGTACCAAAGCCTAGAATCACACTAAATACAATTCAACCTTTCTTTGATATCTTGGCAGATATAACAAGGACCCAGAAAGCATTAGAGCCACTTTTGTGACTCTATTTTTTTTTTATTGTTGCAGAGCTACGTGAAAGTGCTGATAAAAATGAATGTTCTGGCTAGTAAAGAAAATTTTTCTTGAGCAATAACTAAGGGGTTAATTGACAGGTTGTTTTTTTCCTCCCACATCATTTCAAGTCTCTTAAATTACAGCATTAATTCTATTTTTCTTTCTAAATTTTAATTTGCATTTATAAGCTTTTTATCCAAAGCACAAAATCCAGTACCCTGTAAAGAAAAAGACAGCTAAGGAACACAAAATTCTAATTCTAATGTCCTCTTCTTATCCAAATACCATTCATCAAGATATTGTTTATAATTAAAATAAAAAGGTAGACAGTGTTGGGAAAAGTATGACACCAAATAGAAAGAAATATGGTAAACAATTTCCTTTGGTATAAAATAGAGGTGTTGATGAGCCAATTCACATATCTTTGTTTTTAGTTTGAAGAGTAAGGTAATCACTAGGTGTGATCATGACATATTTACTTTCTTTGTTTTGCCTGAGATCAGGAATGCTGATGAGGTAAAGCATTTGAGATAAATCATGGTGTATTCTTCTTTTATTTTTAAAAATATGTAGATGATTTATTTTTTCCTCTCAATTTGTCACCCTTGGCTCTTTCCTTAGCCCACTCTCAGCAACTGAGTATTTTGAAGACATTCAAACAACTGTAATAAAAATATGTCCCAGAAATATCAGGTTAGCTTCTAAATCTCAGAGACCCTTCAGTAATCAGTGATCACTACTATGTTTTAAAAGACCCTCATTTTATGAGGCCAGCAAACGTCTCCCTTAACAATAAAGACTGACCATCAAAACCAGCTATAAAATAATCTGAAGAGCAACATAACTTACCTTCAGGGGAGAAATGTGTGACTGTAAAACGTATCCATGGACATTTTCTATTTGGGACAGGTTCTTTTCTGATACATGCACAAGTTCTGGACCTCTTACTTCATGAGTTAGCCGAGGCAAGGAATGATCATGTGGAGCATCCTCATCTTGATATCGATACTTCTAGGAGAAAAAAAAAAAAAAAAAAAAGGAAGAAAGAAAACAATGTATAAGTGTTTACAAAGAATTCAGTCTGGACTTCAAATTCTGTGTTAGTGGGACACTCTGTGCCTATGGTTGATTTTACCAAGAACGTTTTACTACAGACTCTTGATGGTCATCATAAACCAGCTCAAGTGTAAACAAAGCTGAAATAACCATCAACATAAACAAATGTGATGATTTATTTTTGCCTGACAATATACTCCATTTGTGAGCTACAGATATGTGACAACAAATGACGGACTTTGACAAGAGAAAATACACATCAGTAGGGGAGGGGGATCCTTCCCAATGACCAGAGTAGCTAATTATGTGCTAAAAATTTTAGATGATGTATGGAGAAGAAAAAGTACCAAGGCAGGCAATGGAATCCTGATATATCCCATTCAGAAAGTTTAATATTATATTGGAATTTGTGAAAGATTCAAGTTCCCTTAGAAATGAGGAAAAAGGTCTGCCCCCCACTTTATTTGTATTAGCTTGAAAGGGAAGACAAACTAAACTATCCTTCATTTACTTCATCCTCTATGAAGTAGTATTGCTTGGGGTTAGGCAGATTCTAGGACAAATGATCACAACTTCTAGGAATGAAACTAGCTTTGAAAGTGCTTAAAAATTATAAGCAAATGTCCTGCTCCTAATCATCAGATGATTACTGAAAGAGAGAGAATCTTTCCTTCTCTCTTGTTCCCTTTAACATTTTTATTTTTGTTTTTGTGGTACCAGGGAATTGAACCCAGTGGTGCTTAACCACTGAGCCACATCCCCAGCCATTTTTTTCTTTTTTTTTTTTCCCTTGAGACAGGGTCTCACTGTCTTGCTAAGTTCCTTAGGGTCTTGCTAAGTTGCTGAGGCTGGCTTTGAACTCTCCATCCTTTTGCCTCAGCCTCTCAAACCGCTGGGATTACAGTCAGGTACCACCATACCTGGCTCCCTTTACCTCTTTTCTTAACTGTCTTCCTTTGACATGCCTATAACAGTAAAAGTGTTCTCAAAAAAAAAAAAAAAAAAAAAAAAAAAAA
>NW_026006337.1:0-5047 GCF_001458135.2 Marmota marmota marmota
TATATATATATATATATAGACACACACACACACACATACCCCAATACTAAATAATGGCAAAACAAGTGACATTCACAGAATAATATATTAAACATCTGTTAATGATTCCTTAAACCTATTTTCCCCATTGTCTCAGATGTTGAACACCTAAACAGGCTTAAATCAAGCAAAAAATATAACACTTATGCTAACTTTAAAATAAATTTCTTTAGAGGTCTATTATTTTGAGTAGAGCAATAGGTGAATGATTATATCATCTGAAAAAAATATACATTAAAGATATATAAGCACTAGATTTTGATTTCCAACTTATTTTAACACACCTATGTCAATTTCATTGACATATTTGCAGAACTGAAAACTTGGGATTTCATAAATTCATTTGGATGGATGTATAAATGAACACTTAAATTTTAAGAAAATAATGTACAAAAATATCTACTTGAAAATATGGAGTTACACTGCTGACAGGAATGAAATATATTTACAGTCTCATAAGAAGCAATCAGTGAATTTACTTACCCCAAACTAAGGGCATGCATTGTTTGTATTATTTAGCACTGATTAGAAATATGTGCCTAGATATTATCTTTTCCCTGAGTTGACACATCATTTTAACATACCTTCCAAAATGAGAAGGAATGTAACAATGTGTTCACTTTTTTATTTGTGAGGGATTCTCAATATCCCATTTTTGCTAATGAAATAAAATATGTTTTTCAATGCTAAAGCCTTAAAACCAAATTTCCCTCCAGCAACTTTAGTACTTACAGAAGATTAAACATGCATTTATTTTGGTGACCAAAAGACATTAAGATGAAAGCTTTAGCAAATCAATTAACTGAGAATTTACCAAGCTTAATTCACATTTAATAGAAAAATCTCAATAATAGGTTCTACTACTTCAAATAATCTTGGTGCTTAGACTTTTGGCCTAATGTGATTTGTGATTCCTGGACTAATAGAAAGAGCAACATAATTAAATAAATTTTGATGAATATTAATGTGATTTTATAACTATAGACATGAACATATATTTTGATATATAAATGTAGGTATACATCAACATTTAATTTATATATCAAATATATTAATATTTTTTCATATAGTTTTGTTCATTATACTGTTTAGAAATGCTGAATATTTTTTCTAATAAATCCTTAATTTTCTCCATATTTCCTAAACTTAAATATGGTAATTTCACACCAAAAACAAAAAAAACCCAATTATTTAAAAGGTTATTATGGAAGAAAATGGTAATTATTATTTTATAGGAAAAAACTTATTATTTAAGCATTTTCCACATTTAAAACTGGGATATCAAATATTTACAAACACATGTGGCCTGCAGTTTAGCTTTCATTCACCTCTAAGGAAATTACAGGATATTTAGTGACATTTGTCTGTTCAACATCAAACAGTAAGTGACAGACACCATGTCTTCATGAGATTTTTGTGGAATACAAAAGAAAATGACAGATGTGTTCATATTTCTGCTGTAGTCACTGCAAGGCTAGTTTTGTATTTCTATTCCCAACTCTTTCATTTGCGGGAGTTCACCTACTCCGTGCTTTTTCTCTGGGTGCAATGACATATGTTTGTAAATCGGGAAAATTATTTGCATTCTCCAATTTTATTTTTAGGGAATTAAATTTTTCAAATGTTGAATTAGAGAATAGGCTTGACTACAAATATGAATCAAGATGTCCTCAGATAAGAATAAAGGCTGTGAAGTTCAGTAGCCCAACTGCCTTCCGTTTGCTTCTCCAAGCATTTATTTTAAATGCTTTCTTATTTCACTCAGTTTTCTCAATACATCACTTTTGACATCACTTTTTATATCCACAGAGCTATGTTTACAGAAATAAAGATGCAAACTAAACATTATGCAACTTTAATCTAATCTCAGATGTGTGTCCTGCCAGAGAACCAAGTAGGGCTGCTTCTATTACATTTAGTCATAAAACCAACTTTTCTATACCCTGAAATTCTTCACAGAATATTTGTTGAACTATTTTGTGCATAAGTGCCCAATAGACCTGATGAGCAAATAACTGAATATGACATACATATTCACAAGGACATGTCTTGGACTCTGTGTAATGGGATATTATAGACCATCACTCAAGGTAAGTTAATGTCAAGGAAAGTACTTCATACATGCAGTAACTTGATGTATCACACTTTTCAATTCACTCCTCCATTAAGCATCATTCTGTCTCCACCCATGTACAAAACTAAACCTGTCATCCATACCCAAGACTAATCCTGGTATCTTAAACATTAAGCAACATGCTTTTGTAAACAACAACAATATATATATATATATATACATATACATACATACCAATTTCATGTAATCTTAAATGATTTTTCCTTTTTCTTTTACTGAACTAGCAACATCCTGTTGTCTTTTCTCTCCCCTATTGCCCTTTTCGAACTCTACCTTGCCACATTTAACTTTCAATGGAAAAATCTTCATTCAGATTTAGAATAGATGCTTATTTATATCTTGGTAAAAAACTAAAACTATGTACTCCTTCTATACTCTCTGTTATGTAGACTTAAGTCAAAAAACTAAAACTATGTACTCCTTATATACTCTCTGTTATGTAGACTCAACCTTAAAAATTGCACCCTATCATCTTACTCTTTTATCTGAACTAATTCCACTAATTCCAATTATAACCTTCAAGTTAAACTCCAAACTGTTCAGTTTAGCAGTATTGTGGTCTCATCTCTCACTTCCCTCTTCATACCTCTAACCTTATGGTCATATTTCATTCTCTCTAACTTTCACACATTTACATACGCTATTTTCCTTTAAACTAATTTCCTCATCCCTCCTACTCTTTTCTCAGAAGTCATCTGCACCATAAAATCTTTGTTGACCTCCCTTGTGCCCTCTTACAAACACCACACAAACTTGTGTATCTATTTCTATAGCACCCAAGATCAGAGAACTTCTCTCAAGGTATTGCAATTATGTGCTTCATTTCACTATTTTCTTTCCTGATTTAACACTTTTGAGAAAAGAGTCCACATATTTTCAAGTCTCTGACATTTAGCAGAATGCCTAATATCAAAAAGATATTTAATAAAGTTCATCTTCCAAGACTGGATAGCAGGCTTCTTCATAGCAGCCTGATGAAAACCAGACAGGTTTCATTATCCATCCTTCAAGGATATGTTGTTTTGATAATCTTTCTGTCAGAGCCTAGTGTGTCCCTTGAATAGATCTAATTGGCATTTAGTGAAAATTTTCCTGTAAAATGTGATATTTTAAACAGTGAACAATGCATACCTGGTAGAATTTTTTTTAAATCTGAAGTACTTTTTTTGCATAAAACAAGACAGATTGTCAATTTAAGTGATATTTTATATATTCTATCACTTTCCATTTTATACAGATGCAGGTCAATTTTCAGATTATGAATGGGTGTGTTTTTTATTTTGCTTTCTCATTAGCTATTTTTTTTTCAACTGTTTTGAACTAGTTTCTTTACCTGATTTTTTGAATATTAATATGGAAGTAATTTTGTTCACATTAAGGATATTAGAGAAGAAATAATACTATGAAAAAAATGTCTCGTGATATCAGATAACACATGCACAATATACAAGTCAATATTTAACTAATATAGTGTATTATTTTGAGAATATTGTATTATTCTAGTACATTTTTGTTAACAGTGAAGGTCTCTGTGTAGAGATAAAAAAGTATTGTTTAAAAACTTTAAATAAAAACTATAAAATATATTATTACATTATTAATATATATTATATTATTAACTATATTATATCAACTATATTATTAATATATTATCATATTATTAACTATAAAATATATTATTATATTATTTAACCCCTTGAGTTAAGATAACAACTTAAAACTTTTTCAGAGCTTTTGAAATTTTACTTTTTGGCTATATAACAAATATTTGAAATCATTTTTATATTGTCTTACAGAAAACCTTACAGCATTTTTCCTCAGGAAAATTATATATAAATAGTCTGTCTTTATTTGGAATACAAGTTATTATCCTAACATTATTTTGGCTCCTTTACTTGACAGGATATTTTTCCAATTTGTTGCTATAATAAACAATCACATTACTAATAATTATTATTGGAAATGTGGTTTCTTACACTTATACATTATAACTGTAGGCAACACTAATTTGAAGGACAAAGTACCACCTTCCAGCAGAACCCTTCAGTATTCATGACACTCTGCCTATATTTCTGTGCCTGCATATGTATATTCAATTAACTGGGTTACAAAGTTGTATTGCTTAGAAGTTATAATTATTCTTGTAGTAAAAGCACCACACATTTTAACTGGGTAGAGAGCACATTTCTGAAGCAAAGAAGAAATGGAGGATTGTAGGATGGAAGAAAGAATCATTTAGAGAAGAAAACTTTTTTTTCTCAAAGAGAACTAAAAGGTGAGTTATATACGAAATACTTTTTTTTTTTTTGAAAATCATCATTAAAATGTTGTTTCATCACTGAGACATTCTATTTAAGTTGCTTTATATAGAGGAACACCTTATAGAGCTTCAATTTTATTGACAGTTCACTTAGTCAAAGCATCCTTTCTTTAGCATTAACAATTTCTGTGCAGGATTAGGCTTAGAGATGAAAGCCAATTTTCATGAAAGCTATGAGAATACTATTGTAGATGGGTTAGTAAATTTTATTTTCTCTTCAATATCTACAATGAATCTAAGAAGGTCTATGTAATATGTGCCTTATTGAGAAAAGAAATAGCTAATACTTTAGAAGATGTACTTGCTTGAAATATTGAGGTCGTTTAAAATATTTTTACCACTGACAAACTACTGGATGGGAAATTACTGTATGTTTTAAGCATGATTTGAAAATTTCTTAACAAACTTCTCAGTTCAGAGGAGTAAAAAGTGTCAATTTTCCACAAAGAACAATGTGCCTCCTCTAATAGAAATTTTTAAGGAGCCAGTGTTGTAATAAATACAAGGATACAAAGATGTAAATTTCTTTCTTTTCTTTTTTTTTTTTTTTTTGG
>NW_026006338.1:0-5047 GCF_001458135.2 Marmota marmota marmota
TAAGAAGATTCATGTCTAAAAATACTCACATACTTCAAATTAGGTTTTAAGTAAATATTTTGGCCACTGAAAAAATTTGAAAGAGTTTGGCACTTACCATCCAGAGTATGCGTATCGTTTTCAAATGCATCCTCAGAGAAACCATCAAAGTGCTCTCCTGTGTAAATCTCAGAGATTTTCTGGTAAAATTAATAACAAATTGATATCATTTAAAATTAATATCAATAACCGATTCTGAATCAGGATTTGAAAGTAAACATGTCACTTGCGCTGTGCACATCAGTAAGGATTAAAAAACTAGACAAGTCTAATCTTCCAAAATTGAACGATTGAAAAGAGGACTTCATATATCCTCCCCCATGAAGACCAACATTCATCTTCACAAGGCTACTGACTCTGAAAGGAGAATGCCACCACAGAAGAAACACATTCTCCCAAAACATACTATCTGATGCGTGAAACTGCGCAGATATACTACTCCTGTAACACCTAACCCGACTCAACGTTTTCTAGCATAAAGGAGAGAACGATATTTTAAATATACTGGAACACATTCTGACAAATTCGGATATCAGCCAGCATTACACACTGGCAACATTGTGATGACAGGACATTTGTGATAGAATCACGTAGGTTTGTAAGACAATTGGAATTATGCTATGCTGAAGAGAAACGGAACAGTGTTACCTGGGCCTCCTTAGCTGAACAAAAACTTTTGCAATCTAAATAAACTTTGGGGAAATTTTTACTGAGAGGAAGACTCATCCATCGCATATGATGCCAAATTAGGGAGAGAGAGGCTTCTCCATTTTGCATTTACCTAACTTGGGCTTAATGATGTGGTTGTGTAGGCAGCACTTTTTAGTCAAAAAGAAAACAGTGACAGAAAAGGGTACCAAGGCATAAAAGTGATTTTGAGTACACATTTTCAAGACCCCCTGGTACATGAAAATTGAAAAGGCCAGGAGACAGGCACAAAAAGAGTGCAGAAGAATCTAGAAGGGTAACTCAGAATATCATGGGAATGAAAATGGCTTTCCTGATTGTATAGTCCGAACATTCACTGTGGGTCTGTGGGAAAGCACAGGAATCTTTCTTTTCTCTCCCTCCCTTCCTTCCTTCCTTCCTTCCTTCCTTCCTTCCTTCCTTCCTTCCTTTTCATATTCTATCCTGCTCCTTTTGTGAAATTGTTTATTACTTCTGCAAGCCTTTGGGGGAATTTCTTGGATCTTCGAGATACAAGATCCTATGCTTGTGCCAACAGTAATATTTTAACATCTTCCTTTCCTATTGTTGCCCCTTCCCCTATTTTCCCATGGCTCTCTTGCCTCAATGCTCAGGAAGCTGTGTTCCAGAATTGACCCAGTTCTCTAATGGGGAATAGACACTGAAGACAAGGCCTATTGAAATCCATGGCCCTTGATTAGAGGCTAGTGGTATAATCCTAACCTTTTGGGCCACAAGTAGGGACCACCCTTGAACATGATTCCATTCGGTGGCCATTGGTGTTTTTCATTAGTTCATCATAATAACCAGCTGTTACATCAGTCTAATATTTGATCATAAGCCATTGATCATTTAAGGAGGTTATCCAAATGGAAGCAGAAAACCCCAAGCAAATTTAGGCCTCAGACCTAAGGAGCAACTAGTTCAATAAGGTACCATGAATTCTGAAATGGTTTGCACATTCTTAAACTTTCCAAGTGTTTTTAGACCTAAGGATTCAGTGATGATCTCGGCTTGATGAGAATAGTCAGAGAGGTCATTTCATGGGGCCTACTGTCCATTAGTAGAGCAAGGCAAATGTTGGGTAGCCAGGAAGGGAAATGGACATGTTTACATACCTTTGGCTTCCGCTTCTTGGAACCACCAAGGGTTGTGCCCGCTTCCTCTGCCTTCACATTGAAATGTGGTTCTGCTGACAAATATGCAGATTTACATAAATGAATTAGAACATCCTGAACAGTGATGCTGTGTCCTAATGGAAATACATAGGTCTAACAGTAATTCACTTCTCTTTTCCCACACATGCACTTACCTGCAGCTTCACTTTCAGCTGAATGCTGATTTTAGTACTTACATTGCTACCGTGTGTGAGTGAGTGATCCTCGAATGGAACCCATGGACTTGGCATGCTTGGCAAACATTGTGCCACCGGGTTTCCTCCCTTGGGATCTTATGCTAGGTATTAGGAAAACCATTGGATGAACCTGACATAAATTTCCTAGGTACACAGACTGGTGTTTCTTGCATTGCTCCTTGGCTAGCTCTTTAGTTGTTTTTCCACTGGATGATTCCCTTAGTTCTGGATCATCATGATTTCTGGATTGCAGGGAACAACATTATGGGTCCCATCCTCAGTCAATGGTATCAGTCACCATTGCCAAGAGTCTTGACTTACTTGACCTGATAGTTGACTGAGCTCCTGGTAAGTGCTAGTGGGGATAAAAGACTTCAGATGTGGTGGTGTTCCTGCAGGTAGGGCCAGAGCAGTGTCTCAATGAGTGAGCATGGAGGGCAGCCAGGGGTCGGAAATGGTGACAGCAAGGAAGGGATTTGCAAGGGAGAGAAAGAGACCATGATTCAATGGCATCTGCATGGCTCAAAACAAATACAGTTGGGGTCGTGTCAAGTGACTGAAAGGACAGGGGACAGGGATGCATACACTGAGAGAGGCCCAATTTACACTCTGAAAGGTTTCTAGGTTACTTGACAACACTGGCACCATCACGTGCATAACACATCAGTGCATAAAGGCAGCATGGGTACACTGAGGTTCATGCCTCATGTGTGCAGTGTAGCGAGAACAACATGACAAATCCCCTGGGTACATCAAATGCGAGGGGCCTGTGCAAAATTGGTGGCGAATGTGTAGAAGGCCTCCACTCAATATAATATTGATGCACACATGGACTGGGGGAAGGTATGCCGAAAGGTAGAGGACGCGAAGTCGTCAGTGCGAGGGAACAATGAGCTTTTTAAGTGAATTCAACTAAAAATCTGTGTCCCTAGAACGGGACATCATTTCACAAGTCTATAAAACGTATCCAATCAGATGGGACATGAAATAGAAAACAGGATTCAGGTTTTTGTGTTCACCATCTGGTTTCTGTCCTGCTCAGCTGCCTACACTGAGGAAAGTGTTCTTCATGTTTGGCGTGCGATGTCCTGAGCCTTGGAATTGCCAAACTCCTCAATGAATCAGAAGAGCTGGCATTCAGGCTCAGTGGTAGAGAAACTGCTTCGCATGTCAAGGTCCTGGGTTCAATTCCCTCCCTTGAAAATGATTATTACAGGCATGAATAGGAATAGGATCCATGGCATCAATGTCGTGAAGGAGGAACTTTGGATGGGCAGCCTCAGAGACCATGCGAGGAAGTTATTGCCTATGTCCTAATAATACAATACTTTTTCTATAGGAAAGAGGAGAGGGGAAACGTATAGTGACGTAACATATTGAGTGCAGAATAAAGCACACAGAAGGAAGAGGTCACTGACTGAATAAATCCGTGCATAGACCACACTATGGGTGTGAGCCATCAAAGAATACGCTGGGTGTCATGGTAGCACGCAATCTGATTGTTTTTCCGAGGCTTCTTCATATGTCTCACTGGCTCACCATCTATTTTTGTGTCCAAGTCCAATATGGACCTCAGTCTCTCAGGAGCGTGACACTACCACCTAGCTGTCCACTGCATATCTGGAAACTTTACAGCACCTTAGCCTAAGCTTCCTCCTTCATGATTATACATCCCTAAATCCAGTGGTGGATCTTGGGTTTTACACACAACTGAGTTAATGGTTGCCTTGGATGGTATTTTTCTCACGTTGATAAAGGCAATTCTGTACCAACGTGAATGCCCAGGTTGACATTGTCCTTTTCTGTATCCAATCTCCCCTTCCAATGGGGGATACAGAAGAATGAGGAATGGGAGCCTTTTAGAGGTTTTCACTTAATGCCAACATTTCAGGTGTTTCCATAGACGCCTTTGCAAAGAACTCCTAGTGCAAAATGTACCTTATGTAATAGTCTTGACATCCTTCTTCCTGGCACCCTTCATCTCTATGTCTGTAGTTTCACGAGAATGTCTCAATCCAGTGGGAGGCTGCATGGGTTTGGGAAAATGATATCCAATAAATGCTGTGTATTTACTGCAATGTGTAGGTCATAGGAAGAGAAGCGCAAGGTGCAATTACCTTCAAGGAAGGAGCCGTCTGAGATACTGAAAAGGAAAAGGGACATAGAGTCAATTAGCCATGCATGTGACAAAACCAGCCATACCTTGGTCTCATATGAAGAAGGAGCTGGACACTCATGCTTCACTTTGGGAATAACTTTGGTAGCCTTTGGCCCTTTAGGGTTTGTGTGCATATTTCCTGATTTTGGGTTCTCAAAACCACAAGGCTGCATGGTAGCACCTTAAACAGGGGCAGAAACGTAGGTTGAATCAACACAAGCAGTGAAGTTTCCAACCCTGAGACTCTTTGCAATAGCCATAAATCAAAGAGGAAAGCGAATGGATGCCAACGGAAATAGGCACAGTGAGGAAGGATGTGATGGCAGATATCTTCGTTGACACATATGGGAGTTTCTCAGTGCGCTGCACTCCCAACACCTGTGCTTTTTCTCCAGTTGTTCTAGAAGTCAATGAGTACCAATTGTGTAGTATTTAGTGAAAGGGGTCATTCATTTCTGATCCAAGAGCTTTCCCTCAACTGACTGGCTGAGATATACACTTGTAGCAGAAAGGCTCATTAAACACATTCTTGATTTCCATACCCATGAGGGACACAGGTGTGCCTTTCTTTCTTGCATTCTCTGGTTTTGACAACTTGAGCTTGCTTGATGCAGCCACAGGAGAAGACAGAGGGCTCAATTCTGAGAAAGCAATGGATTGTAAGATTAATATCTCGAAGTATGGTAATGCAAAGGGAAAGTGTCAACTGTGTGATTGCAGAAGTATTTTCCACCGATAACTTTCCATACTTAAAACTTGTGGGAAGGCCCATGAAAAATAAGTCTTTTGACACTCAAAGTTCTATAAAC
>NW_026006339.1:0-5045 GCF_001458135.2 Marmota marmota marmota
CATATTGCCATACTAGTGTCTGTTGTGCTCCGCTGCCTTTCCCATCCTCCACCATCCCCCCTCCCCTCCCCTCCTCTCTCTCTACCCGCTCCACTGTATAACCCTGAGGGTCTCCTTCCATTTCCAAGCAATTTCCCTTCTCTCTCCCTTTCCCTCCCACCTCTCATCCCTGTTAAATGTTAATCTTCTTCTCATGCTCTTTGTCCCTATTCTGTTCTTAGTTACTCTCCTTATATCAAAGGAGACATTTGGCATTTGTTCTTTAGGGATTGGCTAGCTTCACTTAGCATAATCTGCTCTAATGCCATCCATTTCCCTGCAAATTCTATGATTTTGTCATTTTTTAATGCAGAGTAATACTCCATTGTGTATAAATGCCACATTTTTTTTATCCATTCGTCTATTGAAGGGCATCTAGGTTGGTTCCACAGTCTTGCTATTGTGAATTGTGCTGCTATGAACATCAATGTAGCAGTGTCCCAAAGGATGTACTTTAAATACACACTTTGAATATTTGAAAATAGCATTCACAATGAAATGACAAAGGGATTGAAATTCATTTAGAACACTGTAAACATATGTGTGTGTTTTTGTAGGTAATGCATACATATAGATCATTCACATATGCTCATTGTTTCCTATACATATATATCTTTATTTTTTTTGTTCATTTGTTTTTGATGGAGCAAGGAATTGAACTTAGGGCCTTGTGCCTGCTAGGTCAGTACTCTACTACTGATCCATATCCCAGCCCACATATATATTTTAAATATTAAATCCATTTGTGAGAGAATTTCTTGGCTAGGACTGGGGATGTGGCTCAGTGGTAGAGCTTGCTCAGAATACGAGAGGTCCTGGTTTCAATCCCCAGCACCACAAAAAATAAATTTCTCGGCTATACACAGGCAAAGAGTCAAAGTTGCAGTGGGCTATGTCTATAGTTAACAATACTTTTGTGAATTTAAGCTACAACATGGTCACATTTTTTATGAAAAACTAAATTGCATTAGCCTATCTGACCCTATGAATACTCAATAAAAAAATGACTTATGAAATATGTGAGCTATTTGTTCATTTACATTCACTAACTCTATATCAAGTTAAGACCACAAACTTATCTGTGAAAAAAAAAATGTAGAAATGCCTTAGTAGAAATATGACCTAAGATTTTGCCCTTGGCATAAGTAGCTTTATGTACTGAAAGTGTGATGGAATAATTATGCAATTTTGCAATGACAGGTATTCTCAAGTATTTAGTAATAAAAAATAGTTCATGGACTTGACTTAAAATATCTTCCTTCACCAATAAGGGATGAAAAACTATGAACCAAAAAGGGTAAAAATTGAAGGACCACAATTCAACAGACTATCCTTTTGAACGGTCATACAAATTCAGGTAGTTACCATTCACTGCAGAGGTCAAGGCCTGCCAAAATCAGATTTATATTTGTCTAAAGTGGTTGGGGGATCAACTAGTGGTATTCAGCAAAATTCTATTTACCTTAGATTATACTCTGCTGACAAACACTGACTCTCAGGGACCTAACACTAGGAATCACAGCACCTAAATTTGGATTAATATGCTTAGTATCAAAATTGCAAACTAGAGAATTTTTGACTAGAAACCATTATCCCTGTTTTACCCATTCAGTTAAACTTGATTTTTCCTTTCAAATTTATTCCCATGAATAAGCTAGAAAAGGTAGTTTGAAGGGGAAAAGAACCATGGAAGTGAAGCTTTGTCCTTGGCTTTTCATTGCTCAACTGGGAGAAAGCAGCTACCAGAGAGGTCTGCGACCTTACTCTGCCATATAGCTCAGAATGTCAGCCATAGATCACCTGTGACAAGTATTTAATTCTTTGTCTCACCAGGGACAATGTGCAACCTTCTGCTGGAACCGAGGTGTTTGTTTCATTTTAAAGCTGCCAACAATAGTTGTCTTTTTGGCCTTGCAGAAAGCTCTCTTTCGATTTAGTATTCCCAACTTCTTCCTCTAAAATCCCCCCAAAATTTTTCCTGTTCTATTGATTACCACTCTAAATCCTTCCACAAGTCCATGACACCCATGACTCTTACCATCATACTAATGCTTTTTCTTATTTTTTTTCTGAAGAAAATCACATACAGTTTTTTGCCTTTGTTTTTGCCAGCAGAACAGAATAAAATGTTAGAATGATTAAGGAGGCAGAGAAAAATGGGTTTTAGTTATTGGGCTTCTAGTGAGAAGGAAATAGAGATTAGACTAAATGTAGGCAAGCACTTTTTATAGGTGATGTGCAAAAAAAAAAAAGAAAAGAAAGAAAGAAAGAAACATAAATCACATCGTAGTAATAGTATGTAGAGTAATTAGAAGACTCATTCTACCGCTACAAAGAGAATATGTGCAGAGTTGAATGTTGGCTCCCATGCCATTTTCCAGATCATTGACACCTCAGTATGCCTCTGTACCTGAACCATGACATAGCTGCAGAGCAGCACAGACTGATCCTCCAATTTCTCCAAATGGTGTCTATCCTGACTGAACTGGAATCGCTACTCTAATGCTTGTTTACGTTATTATTGACTGAACTGCTTTCTGTTACATTTCAACTTTTTAAAACTAACAGATAAGAGTGGAGTATGCATTATGGTCTTTCTTGGTAGAGATGTTTTAAAAGCATTATTTTTGAAAGCAATTATTTTTAAAACGTGAGAACACAATAATGTTGTAGATCCATATGTTTATTATGGTATGAGTTTGGTTCTATGAGACGCAGAAAAAGAAACTGCAGTATTTAGTTTTCATATATAGTGGGGGCGGGGGAGGGTGCTAAAATGCAGTTAGTTTCAAATAGAAAAGAAAGTGCATTTGTGGGAATTAAATAATTTTAGGAAAGACAGTAGAATGAATCAGACATAACTTTCCTATGTCCATATATGAATCCATGATCAGTGTAATTCCACATTATTATGTACAACCACAAGAATGGGAATTCATATTCCATGTATGTATAATGTGTCCAAATACATGCTACTGTCATGCACAACTAAAAAGAACAAATAAAAAAATAATTTTAAACATGACTTGGTCTTAATGGTTGTAAATTCTTTACATGGACAACAAAAAATAGACCAGAAAATTGTTTGTTTTTTTTTTGTGTGCTAAGATATATGCTATCAATAAAATTGCAAAATTACAGTGCTTATAAAAAATAATAATTTTCAGATTATTATAGAAATTAAAATTTAGATAGCAACCTGGATGAAGTCAAATTTATTCAAATTGTCCCCACATTCTAAGTCACTGCCACTGGTTAAACAGGGGCTTTACCTCAGCTACAACATCTCATTTGTATGTGAATATATGTATGCATACATCATCTATCGTGGTTTACTTTAATATATATGACTTTAAAAGATAATACGGACTTCACAAAATAAATTTAGCAAATAAGAATGGGAAGTATAGTATGTTTAACCTCAGTTTTTGTACTTACAGAGTTAAAAGTAGTGTTCCTTTAATTTCATCTGTCCATTGTTTTCCATGCATTATGTTTATTCCTTACATATTGAATTGCCTGTGGGCACATGGAAAGCTTCAGTAAACTGCCTATAATAACCTCCTTGGAAATTTGCCATAATTCCAGTGACAGTCATTTTCAAATATGCTTTCTCTGTTAAAAATTTTGCAAGTGTGAAGAGACACATTTTCTATCCGTTAGGCTCTGACTGCATCCCTGACCCAACCTTGCCAGTGAGATACATGCTGGAAAATATTATGGCATTTGTAATAATGTTTTCAAGTGGAACATATCCCTATGGGACATACTTTATGTGTGCTGTAGATATTGGGAAGAAAAGCACTGGGGGAGCTTGTTACTCAAAGTGAAGCTGTCGTGGGGTAATAGAGTACTACAGTACTTGGGTGAAATGATACAGATAAACTTATTTCATTTTCCAGTGGGAACATTTTAAACCGACTCGCTCTTAAGAATCTGTAAATTTTCTAAGCAGGAAAAAAAAAGCAGCAAGCCTGATAAAATCATAAATAGCTTTTCCATCATTTCTGAAACTCTAATTTTCTTGCTTATTGCTTGAGTTGATAAAACAAATAAAAGGAGGAATCTCAGAGAGAGATTTCTTTAATATGCAAAATGAATTTCAATGTACTCTCCTGCTGATATTTTTATGGAAAACCTGACTACATGGTACACATGGAATGTAGAAATCTGCATTTAGATAGAAATATTATAAAATGCATAGTGTGGTACAAAGTCAGTCTTTTAATGGTGATAGCAAAGTGCTGCATTATACGGTTGAGTGGAAAGACAGCATGCTTGTAGGTTTTCACGTCTTCGGTAACCAAGTGCCTGTTTTGCCCAAGAGAACACTACATTATTTTGAATCTTTGACAAATATTGATGAGAAAAAAAAAAAAAAAACATACCAGATGGGTAGGTTTTCTCCAAGTGAAATTTTTGATGCTATCTATAAGATATATTTGCAATGTATAATTATCAAGTTTTTTTTCTCGAATGCTTTTTGGGATATAGCAATGATCAGTTCAGTCGGGCAGTATTCCATTGTGAATTTTACCATAAAGACCTAAGACTAGCAGTTATCACAGAACAATAAAGGTTGGGAGTACTTGATGTATATTATCATAACTATGCTTTGGAATGACCTCAGGAATTCCACAGTCCCACAGTAGCTCAGACATTCTATCTTTCATAAATAGCTTTTCCATCATTTCAATGTAAACATAAAGTTACCAACTAACCTGCATGTTTAGAGGATGAGCTAATGAGTTGATATTTGTGTAGCCATTTGAAATCACCAATGAACCCAGAGCAACAATGCACATTTCTTTATGCTGTTTGTAGAATGCAATATTATTATCAAGCAGGTGTAAGAATAGCTATGAATGAATCAGAAATGAGCTAGGGGTAGAAAGAGACATGAATTATTGAAATGGAAATAGTTGACTAATGAAAGCATAAGAGATCATACAATTCAGATATATATATATATATATATATATATATATATATATATATATATATAT
>NW_026006340.1:0-5040 GCF_001458135.2 Marmota marmota marmota
AGTGTTAGGGTTAGTGTTAGTTTTAGAGTTATGGGTAGTGTTATGGTAAGGGTTATGTTTAGTTTTGGTGTTAGGTTCAGAGTTAGGTTTACGGTTAGTGTTAGTGTTAGGGTTCTTATTAGGGTTAAGGTTCATTTTAGGGTAAGGGTTAAGGTGAGTGTCAGTGTTAGTGTTAAGATTAGGGTTAGGGTTAGTGTTACGTTTAGGGTTAGTTTTAGGTTTAGTTTTTGTGTTTTGGTTTAGGTTAGGTTTAGGGTTAGGGTTAGTGTTAGGGTTATGGTTCGTGTTACGTTTAGAATTAAAATTAGTGTTAGGGTTAGGGTTAGTGTTAGTGTTAGTGTTAGGGTTAGGATCAGGTAAAGTTTTAGGGTTCGTTTTAGGGTTAGATTAGGGTTAGGGTTAGTGTTATGGTTACTATTAGGGTTAGGTTTAGGGTAGTGTTAGGTTTAGGGTTAGGGTTAGGGTTAGTGTTAGGGTTAGGGTTTTGGGGGGTTTAGAATTCGTGTTAAGGATAGGGTTAGGGTTAGGTTTAGGATAGGGTTAGCGTTTGGCTTAGGGTTTGTGTTAGAGTTAGGGTTAGTGTTAGGTTTAGGTTTAGGGTTATTTTTGGGGTTTCAGTTAGGGTTAGCACTAGTGTTTGGTTTAGTGTTATAATTAGGTTTAGGGTTACTGTTAGGTTTAGTGTTAGGGTTTGTGTCAGGGTTAGACATAGATTTAGTTTTAATGCAAGGGTTAGGGTTATGTTTAGGGTTACGGTTTGGGTTAGTGTTAGTTTTAGGATTAGGATTCTGGTTAGGTTTTGGTTTAGGGTTAGGGTTAAGGTTATTGTTATTGTTAGGGTTAGGGTTACTGTTAGCTTTAGGTAAGGGTTAGGGTTAGGGTTATTGTTAAGTTTAGGGTTAGTGTTATGTATAGGATTATGGTTAGGTTTAGGGTTAGAATTATGGTTTGTGTTAGGTTTTGGGTTAGGGATAGGGTTAGGGTTACTGTTAGGGTTAGGTTTAGTTTTAGGGTAAGGGTTAGTTGAAGGGTAAGGTTTAGGGTTACTGTTAGGGTTAGGGTTAGAGTTCATGTTAGGGTTAGAGTTAGGATTATTGTTAGTATTGTGGTTAGATTTGGATTTAGGGTTTGTGGTAAGGATAGGGTTAGTGTTAGGTTTAGGATTGGCTTAGTGTTTGGTTAAGGGTTTGTGTTAGGGTTAGAATTAGTGTAAGGTTTAAGTTTAGGGTTAGTGTTAGGGTTAGTATTAGGGTTAGGGTTAGGTTTAGCATTAGTGTTTGTTTTAGCATTATAATTAGGTTTAGGGTTACTGTTAGGGTAAGGATTAGGGTTAATGTCAGGTTTAGAGTTAGGTTTAGTTTTAATGTAAGGGTTAGGTTTCAGGTTAGGGTTAGGGTTTGGGTTAGTGTTAAGGTTATTGTTAGGGTTCAGGTTAAGTTTCGAGTAAGGTTTAGGGTTAAGGTTATTGTTATTGTTAGGGTTAGGGTAACTGTTAGGTTTAGGTAAGGGTTGGTTTAAGGTTAGGGTTAGTGTTATGATTAGGATTGGGGTTAGGCTTAGGGTTAGAAATATGGTTATTGATAGGTTTCAGGTTAGGGTTATGATTAGGAGTAGGGTAAGGTTTAGGGTTACTGTTAGGGTTAGCATTAGAGATCACGTTAGGGTTAGGGTTAGGATTAGTGTTAAAGTTATGGTTAGAGTTTTGATTAGTGTTAGGGTTACTTTTGGTGTTTGAGTTAAGTTTAGAATTAGGGTTAAGGTTAGGGTTAGGGTAAATTTAGGGTTAGGATTAGGGTTAGTTTAGGGTTATGGTTAAGGTTAGGGTTTATGTTATGGTTAGTGTTAAGGTTAGGATTAGGATTAGGGTTAGGGTTGTGGTTAAATTTAGGGTTAGTTTCAGGGTTAGGGATAGTGTTAGTGTTAGGGTTAGGTTTAGTGTTATGGTTAGGGTCAGCGTTAGGGTAAGGTTTAGGTTTAGGGTTATAAATGGTGTTAGTATTAGTGTTAGGGTTAGGGTTAGGATGAGTCTTAGGGTTATGGTTAGGGTTAGTGTTAGGGTGGATTAGGTTAGGGTTAGGGTTAGGGTTATTTTTAGGGTTGGGGTTAGATTTGGGTTTAGGGTTTGTGCTAAGGATAGGGTTAGGATTAGGTTTAGGATAGGGTTAGTGTTTGGCTTAGGGTTCATGTTAGGGTTAGGGTTAGGGTTAGGGTTATTGTAAGGTTTAAATTTAGGGTTAGTTATAGGGTTAGTATTAGGGTTACAGTTAGGGTTAGCATTCTTGTTTTTTTAGCATTATAATTAGGTTTAAGGTTACTGTTAGGGTTAGGATTAGGGTTAGTGTCAGGTTTAGAGTTAGGTTTAGTTTTAATGTAAGGGTTAGTGTTCAGGTTAGGGTTAGGTTTGGAATTTGGTTTAGTGTTAGGGTTGGGGTTAGGACTCAGGTTAAGTTTCAGGTTAGGGTTCGGATTAAGGTTATTGTTATTATTAGGGTTAGAATTAATGTTAGGTTTAGGTAAGGGTTAGGGTTAAGGTTAGTGTTAATGTTATGGTTAGTATTAGGGTTAGGTTTAGGGTTAGAATTATGGTTAGTGATAGTTTTGGGGTTAGGGTTTAGGTTAGGGTTACTGTTAGGGTTAGGTTTAGGGTTATGTTTAGGTTTACAGTTAGGTGTAAGGTAAGGTTTAGGATTATTGTTAGGGTTAGCGTTAGAGTTCATGTTAGGGTTAGGGTTAGGTTTAGTTTAAGACTTATGGTTAAGTTTAGGGTTAGTCATAGGTTTAAAGTTAGTGTTTGGGTTAGTTTTTGGGTTAGGGTTATGGTTAGAATTAGGGTTAGGGTTAGGATTAGGGTTAGTGTTACGTTAGGATTAGGGTTAGGGTAAGTTTAAGGTTAGGGATTGTGTTATGGTTAGGTTTAGGCTATGGTTAGTGGTAGGGTTACTGTTAGGGTTAATGTTAAGGTTAGGATTAGTGTTAGGGTTAGGGTTAAGCTAAGTTTTAGGGTTAGGGCTAGGTTATGACTAGAGTCAGTGTTACTGTTAGGGTTAGGGTTGGGGTTAAGGTTAGTGTTAGGTTTAGAGTTAGTGTTATGGTTAGGTTTAGTGTTAGGATTAGGATAAGAGTTAGGGTTAGTTATAGGGTTAGGGTTAAGTTAGGGTTAGGGTTATATTTAGGGTTAGTGTTAGGGTTAGGTTTAGGGTTGGAGTTAGGTTTTGTGTTAGGTATAGGGTTAGGGTTAGGTTTACTTAGGGTTAGGGTTAGGGTTATGATTTATGTTAGGGTTAGGGTCATGGTTAGGGTTAGTGTTGGGGTTAGGTTTAGGTTTCATGTAAGGTTTAGCCTTATGGTTAGTGTTAGAATTAGGGATAAAGTTAGGGTTAGTGTTAGGTTTAGGGTTACAGCTTGTGTTAGTGTTAGGGTTAGGGTTATGTTTAGGGTTAGTGTAAGGGTTAGTGTTAGGGTTAGTATTAGGTGTAGGTTTAAGTTTCCTTTTAGCATTATGTTTAAGGTTAGTGCTAGGTTTAGAGTTAGGTTTAGTGTTAGCTTTAGGTTTCCTGTAATGGTTAGGTTTAAAAGATATGTTTAGGTTTAGGGTTAGGCTTAGGGTTAGGGTTAGTGTTCCATTTAAGATTATGGTTAGGTTTAGGTTTAGTGTTTGGGTTAGTGTTATACTTAGGTTTATGTTTGATGTTAGTGTTAGGGTTAGGGTTAGTGTTACAGTTAGGGTTATGGGTAGGAAGAGGATTAGAGTGACGTGTAGGGTTAGGGTTAGGGTTAGTTTTACGGTTACGGGTAGATTAGGTATAGTGTTAGGGTTACGGTTAGTGTTACTGTTAGGGTTAGGGTTAAGGTGACTGATAGGGTTAGTGTTAGGTTTAGGGTTAATATTAGAATTAGGGTTAGGGTTAGTGTTAGGGATAGTGTTTGTGTTAGGATTAGGGTTACGGTTAGGTAAGAGTTAGGGTTGGTGTTAGGTAATGGTTAGGGTTAAGTTTTGCTTTAGGGTTTGTGTTAGTTTTATGGTTAGGGTTAGAGTTAGGGTTACATTAGGCTTAGGGTTATTTATAGGGTTAAGGTTAGGGTTAGAGTTAGGGTTAGGGTTAGGTTTAGGGTCAGGATTAGGTTCAGTGTTAGGGTTATGGTTAGTTTCAGGTTAGTGTTAGGGTTAGGGTTAGGGTTAGGTTTAGGGTTACAATTAGGATTCGTGTTAGGGTTAGGGTTAGTGTTAGGGTTAGGTTTAGGGTTAGGGTTAGTGTTACATTTAGGGTTAGGGTTAGGCTTAGGATTAGTGTTTGGCTTGGTGTGAGACTTAGATTTAGGGTTAGTGTTAATGTTAGAGTTAGGTTTAGTGTCATGTTTAGGATTAGGTTTACGGTGAGGCTTAGGGTTTGTGTTAGGGTAGGGTTGTGGTTAGGGTTAGATTAAGTGTTTGGGTTAGGTTTAGGGTTAAGTTTAGGGTTAGTGTTAGGATTAGGTTTAGGTTTAGGTTTAGAATTAGGGTTACTGTTAGAGTTAAAGATACTGTTAGCGTTAGGGTTAGGGTTGTGTTAGGGTTAGGTTTAGGGTTTGTGTTAGGGTTAGGATTAGGATTAGTGTTAGGTTTACGGATTAGGGTATTGTTAAAGTTAGGGTTAGGGTTATTGTTAGGGTTAGGGTTAGGGTTAGGTTTAGGGTTATTTATAGAGATAGGTTAGTGATAGTGATAGGATAAGCGATAGGGTTAGCATTAGGGTTAGAGATAGGGTTAAAGTTAGATTTAGATTTAGGTTTAGAGATAGTTTTAGGGTTAGGATTAGATTTAGATTTGGTTTAAGCTTAGTGTTAGGGAGAGGGTTAGGGTAAGGGTTAGTATAAGTTTTAGGTTAACTGTTAGGGTAAGATTTAGGGTTAGGTCTAGGGTTATGGTTAGAATTAGTGTTAGTGTAGGATTAGGGTTAGGGTTAGTGTTAGGGATAGAGTTAAGGTTAGTGTTATGGTTAGGGTTAGGATTTGTCTTAGAGTTATGGTTAGGATTATTTTAAGGTTCCAGTTATGGTTAGG
>NW_026006341.1:0-8433 GCF_001458135.2 Marmota marmota marmota
AGTTGGAAGTACTCCTTCTTTTTCTGTTTCCTGAAATAGATTGAAGAGTATTGGTATTAGTTCTTCCTGAGAAGTCTTTTAAAACTTGGCTCTATATCCATCTGGTCCTGGGCTTTTCTTGGTTGCTGATCTTTGGATGACTTCTTCTAAGTCCTCACTTGATATTGGTCTCTTTAAGTGATGTATGTTGGGGATGCAAATCAAGTCAAGATGGCGCCTGGCAGTTTGCCAGGAGGAGTGGTTTGTTAAGCAATGCCAGCGAGCCATTAAGATGATGAGGATTCCTTATTGGCTGACTGCTGTATCTAGATGATGTTAATTGAGTCAAGCTGTGTGTAATTAGGTAGGTGTGTATACCTCTGTTGTCCTGCATAGAAGCGGTTCAGCTACCTTAGGAGCCCGCTACTTTGAGTTCTCGCTCAGTTCCGCTGAGTTCACTTGCAATAAAGTAGTTCCCGCTTCAACCTTCAAGTTGCTTGTCACCTCCCGGTTATTTGCCCAGCTGGACTGCAGCAAATGTATATCTTCCTGGCTCAATCTGGGCAGGTCATATGACTTTAGGAAATTACTGATGCCTTCACTATCACCTATTTTATTAGAGTTATGGTTTCAAAATAATTTCTAATTATCTTCTGTTTTTCTGTAGTGTCTGTTTTGATATTTATTTTTTCAAAATATATGCTAGTAATTTGGGTTCTCACTCTTCTTCTCTTTGTTAGCATGACTAAGGGTCTGTGATTCTTATGTATTTTTTCAAAGAACCAACTCTGAGTTTTGTCAATTTTTCCAAATGTTTCTTTTGTTTTTATTTCACTGATTTCAGCTCTGATTTTTATTATTGCATGCCTTCCACTGCTTTTGCTGATGGTTTGTTCTTCTTTTTCTAGTGCTTTGAAGTGTAGTGTGAGGTCATTAACTTCTTGGCTCTTTCTTCTTTCAAGAAATAAACTCCAAGCAATGAATTGTCTTCTTAGTACTGCTTTTATAATGTCCTAGGGATTTTGATATGTGGTGTCTGTGTTCTCATTTACCTCTAAGAATTTTTTAATTTCCTCCTTGATATCTTCTGTAACCCATTGTTCATTTAGTAGCATATTGTTCATTCTCCATGTGAAGAAGGAATTTTTCTTCCTTATTTTATCCTTGATTTCCAGTTTTATTCCATTACAATGGGATAAAATGCATGGTAGTAACTCTACTCCTTTGTATTTGTTAAGAGTTGCCCTGGGCATAATATAGCGTCTATTATTGGGAAGGATCCATGTGCTGCTGAGATATTGTGCTGCTTGATATTGGTTGATATTTTATATATGTCAACTAAGTCTAACTTATTACTTGTGGTTTTGAGTTCTATGGTTTCATTATTCAAATTTGATTGGACAGTCTTCCCAGTGGTGAGAGAGGTGTGCTAAAATCACCCATGATTATTATGCTTTGGTCTATTTGACTCTTGAACTTGAGAAGAATTTTTTATATGAACATAGCTGCACCATGGTTTGGGGCATATATATTAAAGATTGTTATGTCTTGTTGCTGTATGGTTACCTTGATCAATATGTAGGGTCCTTCCTTATCCCTTTTGATAAACTTTGGCTAGAAGTCTACTTTATTTGATATGAGTAAGGACACTCCTGCTTGCTTCTGAGGTCCGTGTGAGTGTATGATTTTTCCCAACCTTTTACCTTCAGTCTATGTATCTCTTTTCCTATCAAATGATTTTGTTGTACACAGCATATTGTAGGATCTTTTTAAAAATAATCTAGTCTACTAGCCTGTATCTTTTGAATGGTGAGTTTATGCCATTAACATTTAGGGTTACTATTGAGATATGGTTTGTATTTCCAGCCATATTTGTTTATCTTTGTTACTTAACTTGACTTGATTTTCCTCTTTGATTAGTTTTTTCCCATAGTGTACTCCATTCCACTGTTGGTTTTCATTGTTCTTTTCCATTTCCTCTTAATGATATATTTTTCCAAGGATATGTTGACCGCTGGTTTTGTACCTGCAGATTCTCTTAACTTTTGTTTATCATGGAAGAATTTTATTTCATCGTCAACCTGACACTTAGTCTTGCTGCATACAAGAGTCTTGGTTATACTCTGGTTTCCTCTTCAGATCATATAAATCTTTCACCTTTTACAAGAGTCTTGGTTAGAATATAGTATATTTTAGCATTGGAAATATATTGTTCCAGGATCTTCTAGCTTTCAGGGACTGTGTTGAAAGATCAGCCTTTAAACTAATTGGTATACCCCTATATGTGATCTGCTGCTTTTTTCTTGTGGCTTTTAAAATTTTCTTCTTGGAAAATTCAATGGAGAACAATCTAAAAAATACCTGACAAGTCCTCCTCAATACTGTCAAGGTCATCAGAACAAGGGAGTTCATAGAAACTGTCACCCCAAGAGAAGTTCATGGAGACATGATGACTGGATGTCATGTTGGATCCTAGATGGAATCCTAGAACAGGAAGACACAGTACCAAGAATCCAAAAGATATGTGACTTCAGATAATTTTAACATACCAGTATTTCTTCTTCATGATGAATGGTCTAAGATGTTAACACTTTAGAAACAGCTCACCTAAGTCATAATAAGGGAAGAAACCAGGCTGAGGCTACCTGGGAAATCTCTGCACTTTCTTTTCAATTTCTGTATAAAGATAAAACTAAGCCTGGCATGGTAGGACATGCCTGTAATCCCAGTGTCTTGAGGGGCTGAGGCAAGAGGATTTCAAGTTCAAAGCCAGCCTCAGCAACTTAGTGAAGCCCTAAGTAACTCTGTGAGACCCTACCTCTAAATAAAATACAAAAAAAGGGCTGGGGATGTGGCTCAGTGATTAAGCACACCTGGATTCAATCCCCAGTAACCCCCCAAAAAAAAGATTAAACTAATGTAAAACCTTAGGATATGGTTATATTTTCTCAAACACCTACTTGTTTAATTATTCATACAGTTAATTACTGGTAACTGACACTCTTAGCTAGTTCTGTATTTTATTATGAACATTTATAACACAAAAATTAAATAGTTCAAACTAATATAAAATTCAAAGTATGTGGGCTGGGGTTGTAGCTCAGCAGTAGAGCACTCACCTAGCATATGTGAGGCACTAGGTTTGAGCCTCAGCACCATAGAAAAATGAATAAATAAAAATAAAGGCATTGTGTCCAACTACAACTAAAAAAATTTTAAAAATTCAAAGTATGTGCCACTTTTACATATTTCATGTTGAAGTAATAACATATGTGAACTTGTTATATTTTTATTCTGTCACTATGTTTTAGGTTTGCCTTCTTAAAACTTGATCACTAGAGGGGAAAAAATGACATTTTAGAGATTTTATTTCAACTCATGGTTTAACTTTCCCAAATGAGTGACTTTATAAAAAAAAAGTTCTAATGGCAAATTGACTCATTGTGACTGAATCACTTATCCCAAAGAATCCTTGTCTCTATTTTATTTCTATGCATACTTTTTAGCAGCAATATAATCAAATATTTGTCACTGAAACAAATAGTCAAAGAACGTCCAACTCTTCCAAGACCTCTGCAGGAAGTGGTAAGCCAAGAGAAGCAAAGGTGTCAACTCAGTCCAGGAGTGATATTAGATGCTGCTGTGTTGTGGAGAAACACTCTATCTTTTAGAAATCACAAGGAGCTATGGATGCCCAAACTCTTGCATGAGTCTAAATCTAGTTGAACTTCTAAGTAATTTTATTGTCACTAGCTCATCATGAAGCTAATGACAACTAAAGGATCTATGGGTCTGGGGATGCAGCTCAGTGGTAAAAAGATTTCCTAGCATGCAGGAGGCCCTAGGACAAACCCCCAGAACCACAAAAGAAAAAAAAAGAATTTGTGTCTTATTTGTTTAATCAAATAAAAAATGAATACTCACTCCTCTTAAGAAAACATGTTGGGTCTAAAACACTTGAGACTTTCAGAATCAAAATACTCTCCTTATAGTGTACTGCATAGCTAGACCACCATGAAGAGTGGTGTCACATCATAAAACATGTTCACATGAAGCATACCATCAAAACAACAAAAAGGCTTTATTGACAGTTGATAAGAAAAATGAACATAATCTAGCTTAGGAAATTATTAACACATTGGAAACATGTGTTAATAAGTAGACATCAAAATCCTCCAGGACAAGCCAGGCACTTTGACACATGACTGTCATCTCAGCTATTTGGGAGAATAAAGCAGAGGGACCACAAATTTGAGGCCAACATTAGCAGTTCAGCTAGACCCTGTCTCAAAATGAAATTGTAACGAGGACTGAAGACATATGTAGATCAGGGCTTTCATAGCACATGCAAGGTCCTGGGTTTAATCCCCAGTGCCAAAAAAAAATTTCTCTAGGTGAGACATCTGATAACAGACAACTATGGCAGGTACAGAACAGGGCAGAAGCCATTATGTCAACTTCCTCAAAATGATTAAAGTAAAACTGTACTTTGTTCAGCTCACAATACTAACATGTCTGATTTCTGCTTCTAATAATTCAATTGTAACCATTTAAATATGATCAAAAGTTTGTGTACTTTTCTAATGAATCCAACAAATTTGAGAGAGAGACTCAACTGTGTTCTGAAAGCCACCTTATAAGCACATAGGAGCACCAACATTAGGATAAAATGTAATCATTGTATTTCCCACATGAAATAACCCTAAATGCTAATGAATACATAATTTCAAAAGAAAGACAAATTTATGAAATCAAAAGCAAATTGATACATTTTTAAATAATATTTTGAACAGAGGAAAAACACTTAAAGAGTTCTCCCACAAGAATTCCTGACAACATAAAGTATCATGCTCATTAGAAGGCCCATCGCTTTGTATGCAAGGAATAAGAGAACTTTCTGATAAATGTAGAACTTTAATAGGACATATTGACATGCTTTCTAAATTTTAAAAGAAAATATCTGTTTTTAAAAAAGCTTATTTGTAGTAAATGTATCTGAATTACAAAAAAAGCAGATACTGACTTGTCTCTTACATTTTGTAATGATTTGCATCTCAGGAAATTTCATATATAGTGGTTTTAAATATCATGAAATATCAATAGTTGATATTAAAATATTATCATCCCACTTCTTTTTCAAAACTGGTTTGAAATTTTCTTATAATAATTTCATATGGATTTGTGATTATGTGATGGAAGGAATACATGGAGCAGGTGACATGCGTATTTCTTCTACCATTTCTGGGAGCATGTTTGGAAACCTTATCATTTAGTGTTTGGGGATACAAAAAGGTGTACCCTGTGTCTACATATGTAGAGATGATGCATGAATACAACATATGTTGAATAAAAAATATAACAGGTTACTATTTTAAATAATGGATTGACTTGATATTTTAAAAAATACATGAAATCTGGTATTCACATACTAACATTCAATCCAAGTAGGTATACATCTAGTGGTAATATTAGGGTTACTAATTATAACAAACTGTGTTTGAGTTTTGCTTCGAAAATGATGATGGAAATCAAAAGTAATGTGTTATAAAAGAAATCTCATGAAAAAGCAAGTAAAGCAACATGGAGAAATACATGAGTTCTGATACAGGGAGTGAATGAAAGAGAATCATATGCATATGCTGCTGGCTGCACCTTGTCAGTCACATGACATTTGGAATCCAGTGACAGAACCACAAGGGCCCACCACACATGTTTGATCACACGCCTGCACTCCATTGCTCAAGGCCCAGTTCCCTGCTGGCTCCTGCCCACTGGCATAGCTGTTCTTCACCATGGTCATGAATTCCACTCATTCAAAAATGGCACTCGCTGGTTTAGTCATGATGAGCAACAGGAGATCTAAAGTTTCTCCAGGGATTTCTGGTCATTGGATTTACAAAAACTTCATTGTATGGCATAGGCATTTTTCAAGAATGAAAAAGTTGGCACTGTGGGTTTTGATTCATTCACGAACCATTAAGGGTTGAGGACTCTCCTTTCAGTGAAAGCTCTGGAGATCTCATGCAGGCAAGTCTTCCCAAGGAGTGGCAAAAGGTCACATAAAAATCTTCCACTGTTATCCACTACAATGCCTTGACATTACTATCACCCCAAATAAGACACAATGAGAGAAGTAGAGGAAGAAAATCTGTGAATACATACCTGGCTGTGAAAATTTTGAGGAGCTCACAACCTTGGGTTTGGCAGAATAGAGCCCAAATGTAGGGGACAGGGTAAACATTCCACAAACATGGAGCTGTGCTGGCCTAATGACTTCTTGACAACTTGCCTCTGACTTTTCGGCACTAGAAATAGAGCTTTGTGCTTTAGCTATCTTTGTAGTGAGACCATCAAAGCTTGGTCTGTGTCTATGTGAACAGGAGCACCTGGTTTCATATTTTCCAATACGAACAGGAGGCAGCAGAGTTGAATCCTCTCTTTGTAGGTAACTGTGGCCATTGGGGTATGAATGTCTCCCTCGGTGGATTGTGAAGCCATTGGCTCACCCTGCAGTTTTAATGATATAGCATTATCTAGATACAGCAGTCAGCCAATAAGGAATCCTTATCATCTTAATGGCTCCGTGGGGTTGCCTCATAAACCACTCCTCCTGGCAAACTGCCAGATGCCATCTTGACTTGATTTATGGTCCCCAACATTGTAGAAGTTGTGAGAAAGCTATTTAGATGTTCCTGATGATGTCTACGAGGCCTGGGTGCCTAGAATCAATCTAAATCTGAAACTACTTCAAGGATATTGAATAGGAACACTGTGTCGTGTAACATTTTTGTATTTATCTTTGCTTGTTGATCTGCAATCACTCTTAAGCCATTAATTATTTATTGTACTGTTCCATTTAAAGTGTCAGAGAATAAAGACAAAAATCTCCAAAGACCAAAGTGATGTTCCTGAACAGGAAGTTTCTCTATGTGTCCTGTATCCATGTCTACTTTTTAATTTTTCATTATGTTTCAACTATAATTGGAAAAACTCTCATATTACTTTCAGGTCTATATTCATGTATGTTTTGACTTATCTCTTGAATGTCCCAACTTCAAGAGATAAGTCAAAACTAATAAAAATAATTTATTATTTACCAAAGACAATTTATTATTAATTTATTGGTAAATAATAAATTAAAACACCTCATTATGTATAAAGCCATAAATAACTTTCCACATCATTTATCATTTACTACCAGCAAGACATCTGTTAACAGTTTACACACATTATCTAATTTAACCCCTATGGTTCTTAATAGGCTCCATTTAAAGATGCTCAAAGATCACTGACTTTTCCAAGTTTTGAAATATTAATGGATAAAATGGGCATTTTAACCCAGTTCTTCTCAAGCTGAAAATCAAATGAATTATTGTTTAAAATATTAAATGCAAAATCATAACTGTGTGAAAAATTTAATGAGCCAATTTTTAATTTTACATTGAACTGGCTTTATGTAGAAAAGGCTAACGTAAGAAAAGTTAATGAGAGATTTGAGTGCAAAATTATTTTAAATGACTTCACAAAAAAACCCCATAAATTGCAGATAAAATTAGTATTATATCTATCAAATAGTAAAAATTTACATGAAAAAGTGATATTATCAATTGAAAAAAATAATGTTTGTACAATTAGGAAGAGACAGGGCACATACCTTACTAAATAAGAAATACAGAGGCAGAATTAACATATAAAAAATGCTGAAATACATACAAACTAATATGTAAAAATTTTTAAGGTGAAAAATCATTTTAGAATTTAGAGATGGGCAATATTTTTTAAAAAAAATCTAAAAATATCTGTAAAAGAAAAAAATTGCTTTGAAAGAAAGAAAAGAGAATTCCAGGTTTTAAATATGTTGGAAGGAAGAAAGAAAAAAAAGAAAAAGGAAGAGTAATCAATATGAAAATCACTCAAATCAGTCAATGTAATGAAAAACCAAAAAAAAAAAAAACAAACAAATTAAAAACACCAATGCGCAACAGAATGATCAAATTTACTGGATTTAAAGTCCACTACTTATGGTGAAAAAAGATAAGTTTATTACCACCATATATTACAAAGGTAATATAATATTAGCTTAGACTAGAAAAATGAAGAATAGTGTTACTTTATTAGATAATTAACAACTTATGCATATGCCTGGAATTTTATTGGGTTTGGAGCTGAGAATTAAACCAAGTGTCACAAAGATTTATAGATTATCTCTTAGTGATAACATTTTTTTTAATTTTTTGCCTACTAAGAGTTGTTTCAGAGTAATGTCTTTATTGTTTCCACAATTTAATAACTGAAAACAACTGTGTTGTAAAAGATGGAAGACAATGGGAAAACTTTAAGCTGCATTTGGACTAATCAAAGAGCAAATTAATGTATTTTCTGATTTTAAAAAATACTAAAAAATATGAACACCTTTTAGGTCATGAATAGTCTTCCAAAATATAACAAGTTATA
>NW_026006341.1:11066-41462 GCF_001458135.2 Marmota marmota marmota
TTTGATTTATGCGTGTTGATTTTATATCCTGCCACTTTGCTGAATTCATTTATTAGCTCTAATAGTTTCTTTGTGGAGCCTTTTGGGTCTGCTAGGTATAGAATCATATCATCTGCAAATAGTGATAATTTAAGTTCTTCTTTTCCTATTTTTATGCCTTTAATTTCCACACTACAGCAGAGCCAGCCTGTCCAAAATGTAAAAAGAGCCTGTATTTTATACTTAAAACTTTAATTACTTAGTACAAGGGATGGAAGGCATTGTAAAATTCTTCATAAATTATTTCCTCATTAACTCTTTAGTTTCTTCTCGTCTCCCTTTTTCTTTCTATACCAAACTTCAGCACTACTGAAGAGTTTTCTATTATTTAAACGTTCATCTTCTCTCTCTGTTGTCTGATTTCTGGCATTTTGATATGCTGAAGCTTCTGCCTGATTGCTATGACACTCAATTGATAGGGCTTGTTCCCTTTGGACATAGGTCTCCCTCTGAGGAAAAAATAGAATATAATCAGGAAAATGCAAATAACCACTGCATCACTGGAATTTCTGAGAGAGCTTATTAGACTGTTTTGGAAAATTAATTTAGTATATTTTGTAATTTTGTTGCATTCTAAAAAACAAACACCCACCTCAGTTTGTTATCTTTGCCATTTTAACACACAATAAGATACTTCTGAGACAAAGTTTTTCTCCTGATTTGTTTTGGCACTGGAACCTGGAGTCATCCACCAGGACAGAGTGCCTAAGGAAGATGGACTTCCCTTCATTTTCAGATGCCCCAGTTGTCTGAGCAATAAATATTATTCCATCTACTTAATAGCCAGGAAGTCACAAAACAATTGAGAAAAAAATAGCAAGTTTTGAGACAGTGAGGAATTCTTCCTGCTTATACTTTAATAAAGACAAAACAATATGAACAAAATTTCTAGTGATGTTTAATTGGCTTAGGTAAGGTAGGGGATAGCCATCTGAACAAGTCACTGACATATCAATGTTACCTTTTGGAATTTTAAGCAATTTTTTGACAAAGGAAACTGATTTTGCCAATCTGAGAGATAGTGGAGACTTTTTCTCTTTGAATAAAATCATCCTACTGACTTACACAGATAGATTCCAAATTTTTGTATCATGCTGCTTGATTTTGCAAATGCCACTGTCCAATTTCCCTTAGATTTTTTTTAAGTTCTCTTGTGTAATATGTAGGAGTAGTTTCTTGGACTGATGGGCACAACTTCCCCTTTGTGACACAGTGAAAATAAGGATACTGGTAATAGACATCAATAAGTTCCATTCCAATTTTTAAAGAATTAGCATTTACATGTTTAGTTTTCAAAAAATAAAAATCAAACAAATGTTATTCCTCATAAAAGACTTGTGACACAGAATATTTAATTTCTATAATTTTGCTGTTTCCTTCACTTATCCACAATATCATATTCTTCTTTAGAGTGGAAGAGATAAAAGCTTTTGTGTTGATGACATATTAAAGAGAGAAAGTGAAATAAGCTTAAGTTTGATTTAAAAAATGTGTTTTTCAGAATGTGTAAGTTCAATTTTTATAAGCATTAAAGCCAAGCATTTCTAAGTGATCAGACTTAACTCTTCTTTTAAATTTATTCCATAGGTAATAGCAGACAATTAAAGCTACTCCCCACATCCACAGAAGCATTATTTTCCACTTGAGAAATGCAAGTACCTTTGTTTCATTATCTATTAGAGGATAGAGAAATAGTAGGTCTGACAAAAATATATGTATGATATGTATAATATATAATATATATGTATAATAGATGGGCGTATTTAAGTATGTAAATTGTATCTCTGCCTGTCTTAAAAACTGCTAATTAAAAAAGTGAATGCCATTCTAATTTTATTCTGTTTAAGAGGTAATTTATTCAAGAATATTCAGAAATCATCTATCTAATGGAAGGTTAGATTTTATTAGCATAATCCAAAAGTATCATTTATTACTGGGGTAAGTAAGTGGTGTGGGGCTTTCATTTGGGCTTTAAAGTTTGTGTCCACTTGCACTATAAAATTATTGTAAGAAAAGTTCCTTGTCACAAAATATAGAATTAATATTATAGCTCTGAATATTAGATATAATACACAGTAACTAGAAACTTTAGATATATTTTATATTTAGATTATTCTTTCATTCTTCCTTTTATATACTAGATGTTGATGATATAAAGAATAATACAATATGATACCAATCTTGAAAGAATTTGCATCATAATGGAGAAGATATCTATTTGTAAAAACTGAGACAAAGCACACTTAATGTTGTGATTAAAGCTTTTGAAAAAGTATATGGGAATTAGATTAATAAGCTCTCACTTCTATTAGGATGGGAAAGTAATGATGGTACAGCAGAAATTCTTTGGGTCATGAAAAAAAGAGAATTCAAGGTGGAGCTTTAAGAGCTAGAGGCAATGGAGGCTATGTTGGCAAATGTTAAGCGTAAATAGTGACAGAGAAGCAATAAAAATCAGAAGAGATAGGAATTGTGTGAAGCAAAGGAATTATGTGTACAAGTATTACTGGGAATTTGGAAGACTATTTGTGATCATGCTTGGAAGAGCTGGGGAACATATGAATAAATATTGAGTTTACTGCATAAATAATAGAATACTTTCTTACTTTTGTGGGTATGGCATGGTTAAATGTTTATTTTAGAAACTAATGCTTGTGAGAGGGGAGAATGGCACACTTAAGAGAGGCTCATGACAGGAAGAGCAACTAGGGGCAGGTCACTGTTCTCTAGACTAGAGATAAGAGAAAGGAGGGTTGTAAGCACTGGCAATAATGACAAAATGAGAACTTATTTAGAAAGCAGAATAAACGAAACATAATAGTAAGGATTTGATTTTTATAAAGTGTGTTGTAGCTAAAATCACAAAATTTAGAGATTTAAAATTGCCTATAATTATGTCTCAATTATGGTAAAAACTGCATTAAAATAATTGAATACTTGGTGTGTCACAGCAACTCATGTGGTGGGAACAGCAGCAGCGGCCAGGCAGCACAGTTTCAGAAGGTTCCTGAGAGCCACTGCCTGCAGCACCTGCGTGAGCCTTGTGCTCTCAACCAGGAAGCTCCAGTGGAAGGTCAGCTCTGAAGAATGTGAGGCTAAGAAGAAGCCCAAGAGGAGGTCTTCCAGGCTGTCTGCTTGGACTGCTACTGCCAAGGCAGATGCCAAAACCAGAAAGGTTTTCTTTCATAGTCAGCAAATGGAAATAGTGATATGAATGAATAATTGTGATATGAGGTAATAAATGCAGTTTTGCAAATATTTCCAAAATAGAACTGTCGGGAAGCAGCAAGTCATCAAGTTGACTATATAAAGTATATGTTCACAAAAGGGAGATTTTATAAGGATAACAAAAGAGGAGTTGAATATTTCCAGATGGAGCAGAGTGAGACTGAGAGGTCCATGAAAAGAAAATAGGATTTCAGGAGGTGCATCATCATCTGCCTAACTAGAAATATATTAGACAGTTAAGGGAACTGAAAGACTTTAATTTGATTGAAATGCACAATATATTTCTATAACAAAGGGAAAATAAGCAAAAGAGAAATTAGAGAGTACATTGCTTGGTCCTTTAATAAACTCAGATTTTATTCTTAAGCAAAGACAGGAATAACATGGGGACGTTTACATTTTAGAATAATCTCACTGGCTTTATTGCTGACGATGGGATAACATGATGTAAGACCTATGAATGAGGGGCTCAGAGTAGAGCTTACTATATTTTAGCAGAAAGATGATACAAATTTTAATGTCATTATCAGTTACCAGATGATGTTATTTAGAGTCAACAAAATATGATTACATTGAGAAGTAAATTGAGAAGTAAAGTTGATATATGTTTGATTTGATATATTTTGACCTGGAATTTATATATTAAAAAAAAAACCTTTTATAATTTACACTAAGTGTTTGCTGTGCCTCTATAGATGAAATATTTGAAGGATTTACTGAATCTGACAATTTTAGTGTTTTAGCCTCCTGATTCATTAATATAAAATGTTACATTTTAAGTAAGGGAAGTATTCTTTGTTTGAATTACTGCTGTATAAAAAGATATTTAAATGATTATATCAAACAAGAATTTATTATGTCTGTTTTTATTATTTAATTTTCCTTTTAAGGTGTTATGGAAAACAAAAGTTTAATAATGGAAAATTACATTTATTTTACATAATTTTGGAATAATTTTTAGCTAAGTTATCTAAGGCAAAAAATAAAAAGTAAAGTTTTACTTCTTTTTCTTTCTTATAAATTTAACAAAATTTGCAAGTATTATAGTATTTACAAGTATTATAGTAGCTGATTTCAGGTTTTGCCAGTCAACATATGATTAATATAAACTTGAAACTGTAATATCTACCCCCCAATAAGGCCTTCCCTCATCCAAAAATGATTTACAATTACTCTTGAATATCTTCTTTAACATAGATTCAGCCCAAACCCATTAATATTTAGGAGTACATGTTTGTACCCTCTATACAGGAAAAGAAATTCAAGGTTAACTTAGAAATCCAGCACCTTTCTAAACTTTTGCTGTTTACACAAGTGCTGACTCTAAGTGGAAAAGGAAGCACATCCTTTGATAAATAGAACATAAATGTCAACACATTACTAAACAACTCTCGTCCATAACTTTCTGTAAAACAAAGGGATGTTCATAATAATTTCCCTTCACGCTCACTGGTGAATTGATTTTCATACCCTAATCTAAAATATAGAATGTAAAAAGTATAAACATAAACCAAAAAACATATATTATTTCCCTGTGTTTAAAATGTATTGGCCCATAGGCCTTCAATACTTAAAACCTAAAATACCATCAAATCATTAGAAATTAAATCTTTATCAACCTTTATCAAAGAAATATTCCTATTGACATATAATCAAACACTTTTAAAGTCATGCATTTAATTTGACAATGATATCTACCAAAAGGCCATCCTGGATGTGTATACTAGACCTAATTATGTAACTAAAGAATAACTTATTAATTAAAACAAAAGATGGGATTTAAGACAAATCTCCCTAGTACAAGTAATTCTGGTTTTCCTATATCTCATTCAACATTTTCCTGAATGTACCCAGATACACTTAACATTTCTTCCCTGAGGGATAATGAACACTGTCACATACTTTGACAAGTTTATACATACATACATACATACACACACACACACACACACACACACACACCCCATACCAAAAGCCATAATTAAATAATTGCACCTGGAAGTAGCAAGCATAAGGTTTCAAAGGTCTCATGCTATATTAACCCACAAATTTTAAATGTACTTATGATTGTGGAATCCCATTTTTAATTACAACATAAATTAACAAATCTAAATAATACAACTACCATAAAGCTAAAATTCTCATTTATGCAGCAATGAGTTAAAAGAAATATAATACCACAATCTATTGCATTTTCTGGCATGAAAGCAAAAACACAATACAAATTTAGGCTTTTCTATCAAAATTACAAGAACTAACCTTCTACCCAGAAGAATCCAAAGACACATAAAAGCATCTGCATTATTTTACATATGAGGTATATGGAAAAAAGTCTCTCCCCAAAGTAGTAAGAAACAACTTCTGATTTCCTAAGAAACTTGTATTTTACATTTGTTTTTTTCCTGAATCACTTAAACAGCCACAAAGAAACTCAGATATTTAAGAACTAGAGAAGTTAAAAGATGTCCTTTTCAATAGCCAACAGTCACCAAAGACTGTGACAAAAGAAAATAGATATAAGTATTCCATGTTACTATGCACAAGCAAGCCCAAAGTTTTACTGCTTCACTACTTAAATCACTAAATGTTAAGCATTATTTCATGAACTTAAATGAAATCTGGTATATAAAGAGAAAAAATACGTGATAAGTGAAACTTACTTTCTATTTCACAGAAATATTATTATTATTTTACTCCATCTAAAATAATCCTGTGACCTTGTGGAAACAGTCCTGGGTTAAACACTTAAAGTACATTCCTTTACCAAATGTACCAGTACATTACTGCTCTGAAAGCATTCAATATGTCTACTATGTTCTCTAGATGTATATCCNCTCCTTCTGAATTCTGTTAGTGAAATAGGAACAGACAAAAAGGATTTGAGACAGTCTACAGAATAACCAGAAAATCAGAATGCCCTCTACCATCATGCAGGTAAATGCAAGGCTGGTTTTGCCTTCAGTAATGCTAACATGGCTGCTTCCTCTTTGTTCTCAGAGGCATAATCCAAACTCCTTAACAGAAAATTTCAGCTTTTTTCTCACTTGCTACTGTAAATAGGTAAGTCATTTACACCTGATTTGAGAAAGTCCTCCACTACTACTCAACAAAAGGATATAAAATCTATTTTAAAACTCTTTTTACCAAAGAAATTCTCTTTTCAAGCTTATATGCAAACGAGACAAAACAGAAGGAGGAAAAGCACTAGAATATTTTTGACAATGACTTCAATCCACTTTTAGTGTGGTAAAAATTACAAAGCTATTGCAAGAGCACATTAATAGTTTTGTCAATATTTTATCTGTTTTAAAAAAAGTTTAAAATTTACAAATACCTTTACCAATGAAAAACTTCCAAGGACTATTTTAACAATCTTACTTAACCATTTCTTTTCTCTGATCTTAGGTACAGCACGTAAGTTTAAATTTCATGCTCTTGGAGGAAAGATGGCCTTGAGGTAAGGGGAAAAAGAGCATTTCTCTGATTTTCTTGAAACTTAAAATGTTTTCAAAAGTCGTTTATTGTTCTCTCCACAAGATTACAACACACTGAGAAGAATTTTAAATTATTTCAAAGACTGTTGCTATTCAATATAATATTCTCAAGTTCATTAGTGTTTGATTAATGGTGCAATGATGGTGAAAATGTATAGAAAAATAAGAACATGAATAAAATGCAATAATTGATCAGTTTTTATATTTTCTTTTTCTTTTAGTTGTGATCAATGAAAAACAACAAAGCATCAACATTAGGTAATGCTATAGGTACATTTTATGTTTGATACAAGAGTTCTACTCAATACAACCACTATCACTGATGGAGTCCCATGATGGATTTTTTTTTGCCATCATAGAAAATAAAAGTCAGCAGGAAACAAATAATCTTTCACTTACAACCAACAAATTTTTTTTTTCCTGCTGTTGATTTTCACTACTATGTCAAGAACATCCATGAGTTTTAAAGATGTGCAAAGTTTTAACAGCAAAGTGACACCTTAGATTGTTAATGGCTACTTTTCAGTTTTATTTGTTCTCACAAGAACAAGGAGGGATAAGTATAACTACAAAAAAATTATACCTATTATGAAGGATTTAAAGACTTGTTTGTAAAACTAAGCAAATTTAAAATCTGCTTTCAAAAAAAGCCAAGGCCTGACATTCAACATTTTTTAGCAAATATAAACTTTTTTGATCATTTCCTTTCATGAAAAGTGACACATTTCCTTTTATGAAGCTGCCACCACAGATGCCTGGACTGACACCCACGTGGACACGTGCTAATTTCACTCACGGGTATAACTCACAAAAGGAAACATCCCCAATGTACATCTAATTCAATTTCACAAATTTTCCTTGCCAACTCCTTAAACTGTCAGGATGAGAATTCAGTATCTAGGACTCTTCCTGAAATTACCAAAGTACAGAATAAGTTTGCTTAGAAGCATAATTTTAGTGAGGACGTTTTCATGTCCCCTAAAGGATGACAATTCATTCAAGTACAAATAAAATTGGTCATGAAGTATTTCTGGAGTATTGTTCTTGATGGAGTATTGTTCTTGATGAACTCAGAATTATTGATATAGTTAAATGCATTTATCTATTAAGCTAGGCAGTAGACATTACAAAATGTTTATACTAGATCTGGAAAGATGATTATAGCTAATAGTTCTTAAGCACTTACCGTATGTCAATCACTATTCTCAGTTCTGTACATGTCCTAGGACTTAATCCTTTTGCAGCACTATAGGGTTAATATTATAACTATCCCCATTCATTTTATATATTAAGAAACCTAGGTACGAGAGGCCAAAAAATTATCCAAAATACATAATAAGTGTGGAGACAGGATGTACCTTAAGATTGTCTGACTGCAGGAACTCTGATCCACTTAGACACTATAGTCATAAATGTTTGTCCCTGCCCTTAAGCAACTAAGTCTAACAGAAGAAAAAATATACCAATTAAGTTTAAGGGTAATGTCATAATGGAGTTAGATATAAAGTTCAAGAGATGTGCAGAAGAAGGATCATGTAAGTTTGTTTGTCACAACATATTTGTGTATCATTATATAATAAATGTCTGTCTTATTAATAAATCTATAAGCTCATCAAGAGGCAGGGACTTTGTTAGCTTATTGTTGTATGATCAGCTCTTGACCTAGTGCATAGCAGTTAATTGTTTTCATTTTTGCCTCAGGGAGTAAGGAAGGCTAAAGAGAAGCAATATTTGAGTAGACACTCAATGAATATGCTGTATGATTTTTGTAAATTTAACAATATGTTTCAAACCTGTACAGTAAGCAACATGTTGGCTCTGCAATTCCAATGCTCATAATTCATCCTAGAAACTATATGTAGTGCTGAGAATCGAACCTAGTGCCTCACACATGCTAGGCAATTGATTTACCACTGAGCTACAACAAAAGCCCCCTCATCCTAAGGAAATAATAAAAATTAAGGCACTTTGTCCCAGTTGCTATTAAGGTTAGGTTTGTTAATGTAGTACTACATAGAATAATGTACCTTTTCCCATGAATAGATAAATGTCAGAGAGTTTGAGAAAGAAGGCTGACTCAAATAGCTTTTGAATTAGCTCCATATTTTAGTGTACATGTTATATCTGTTCTTCTAATAATTCCAAAGATAATGGAGATTAAGTTTTGCTGCCAAATATATTAGGCATTTCATGCACTAAAAATATAAAGCCAAACCATTATCTCATTATAATTCTGCTCCTAAAATTATCCTATTTGTTTATGGAATTCTGTAACAAATTTATGTTGAATCATTGCACCTGAAAATCTCATAGTACTAGTGACTTGGAGAAAGGGATTGGGAGTGTGCAGTAATAAGGTTTGAAATTTATAACTTGCCATCTTAGGCAATAAACCTAGCCAAGTTTCTTAAAAGACAATTTGAGACACTAATAAAACTTCTGCCAAAATCATCTATTGCAGAGCCAAAATAACTGCTATAGGTATGATAAACTGGCCCTAATACATGAACTTATGAAACAAACAGACTATCTGTAGTTCTGATATTGCTATTTGCTTGAAAAGTATGCATGGGAGAAAGCAATATTTTGTATAGCAAGTGGCAGAAATGCAGACAGGCTTCCAAATGATAATAATTTCTATTCATATAGAATTGTATAATTTCTAAAGATTCTTCACAAGAAAATTCTTTATTTGGTTTCTATGGTTATTTAAAGAAGTCACTTCACTTTTTGGTAATGTTATTTCTTTATTTCTTTTCCTTTTCTTTTTTTCAATGCTGGGGACTCAATTCCAGGGCCTCATGCATGGTAGGTAAGTGCTGTACCACTGATGCACATCACAAGCCTGATAATACTCTTTCTTAAATAAATTTTTATAGCTCCAACAGTGTGATAATAAGGTAATTTGAGAGAGAATTCATGATTGGTTGATGAGAAATGATCACCATTTTGTCAGGAAACATAAGGTAAGTCACTACGATGTTTATATCTGAAATTTCTGTTGTTTCTGATTAGCATATTTATCTCTGCTTCAGATTCTACATCATTATCCTTCAAGACTTCACTTTACATATATTCTTAATGTTATATCCTCTAAATAGACAATTGGAAACCACAATAGTAAACACTGCATAAGAGGAAAATTTGACCTCTTAAAAGGAAAGAGTTGTCTACTGAGACTTGATGTGAACAAATGAATATTCATTCAAATAAACATCTGTTACTTCTACAAGCCACTGCAGTAAATCAGTTTTAAGAGGCTGTACAGAGATGAATATCATATCATCCTCCCTCACCCCAAATCAATCTCTTATAATGGGATCTCTTTGTTTGGATTTCATATAACACATACTACATTAAAATACACTGTAGTTATTTAGCTCAGGCAACACAGAGCCTGTGCATATGCTTCTGATATAAGTCCCTAATGGCTGTTTGTAATTATTTGGTATTTGCAATACACAACTTAGGTGAGTTTATTAAGTTTTATGGTTGTTAATGCTGCAATGTTGATCCTCATTTGCAGTGTCTTTTTAGTAAGCAGGTGCATGTTCTTGTAGCAAATTGAATACCTGTGCACACACATATACATGTGTATATATATATATGCAAACATATACACACACACACTCTCACACACACATATATATAAGAGGAAAGAGTTGCTTTGCTAGAGTGATTACATCAGATTTAGTTATTAATTCAAACATTATTTATATCGGACTAGGCACAGATTGCCAGGTGATGCTTGGAATTTTCCTCAAACAACAACCTTACATGACTATTATTTGAATATGCTAACATAGTTAATGTACAAATATAATTTCTTAGTATCTTATGTTCTTTACAGGAATTAAGAAATTTCATAATTCTACAAACTATTCTTCAACCTACATTATGGATGTTTTGTGAGATAGGTAGATAGAGTAAGACATTAGCCTTTGGAGATTAAGTTCAGCCTTTATCCTTTCTTGCCTTCTCAGATTTCAAGTAATGCAGAGGAAATTTCCATGCCTCTAATGATTTCTTGATCTTTCTGGCAACCAGCTCCCATCTTGTAGGCATGTAGAGGTAGCACTCAGTCACCAGTCCTTATGAGCATAGAGAAGGCACTTAGACCACTGGAGATTTCAAAGATTGTAGGAGCAATGTGTCAAGAACCAGGTACAAATACCAAATATTGAATTTTTATTGTACCACAGAGAGACATTGCTAGCATTTTTTAAAGGTTTGCTGCCTACCATACATCTTTTGTCCCTGTTTTCCTTTTATACTGTCTTCTTTTATATTTTATTGATTTTTTATAGTGATATGCTTTGATTTCTCTTTCTTTTCCATATATTTAATGTGATTACACTCAGACTTACTTAAAATATTGTATAGTTATAACATCCTTCTTCAAACTAATAAAAACTAAATTGCATATAAAAACCACATTATTAATCCTTTCCATGGACTTTATATTATTAACATCACAATTTATATCATTTTGTTTTGTGTAGCCATGAACATATTTTATACTATTTTTAAGACTTATGTCTTATACTAGAATTTAACAGCAATTGCCACTGTACTCTTACAATGATATATTATTCTGCATTTATCTATGCATCTACCTTCGATAGAAAGTTTTATACTTACCTATGCATTGATGATGCTATTTAGCTTTGGTTTGTTTCAACTTGAAGAAATCTCTTTAACATTTCTTGTAAGACTGGTCTTGTAATGATAGACTTCTTCAGCTTTGTTTGGGAATATCTTTATGTCTTCTTCAAATTAAGGACAATTTTGTCAGATATTATATTCTTGGTTGTTGCTTTCTACCTTTCTGCATTTTGAAAATGTTCCACTGCCCTTTTGTCTGCAAAGTTTCTGCTGAGACAGCCATTGACTATCAGGGAAAATTCCCAGTATGTGATATGTCACTTTTCACTGGCTGCTCTCACAGTTCTCTTTGTGTCTGAATTTTCACATTTCAATTATAATTTCTCTCAATGTGGAATTCTTTGGGTTCATCTTATTTAGATTTATTCGGATTTCATAAGTCTAGTTGTTCCTTTTTTAAAAATTTCAAAAGTTTTTTTCCCCATTATTTCTTTGTGTAAGTTTTGGGGTCTGTCTTTTCCTTCTTGGACATTCATTATATATATTGGTCTACTCAATGGTGTATTCACCAAGCTTCCTTCATTCTTTTTCAGTTTTTCTCTTTTTATCCAATTAACTGGGTAATTTCAAATGACCTGTCTTCAAATTCAGTGATTCTTCAGCTTGATCTAGTATGATGTTTTGATGCTGACTGAATTTCTTTGGTGAATTTTTCAATGTAGTTACTGTTTTCTTTAAGGTCTAGACTTCTTTTAGCTCACATGTACCTTTGCTAAAATTTTAATTTTCTTTATTCATTTTTTTCCAAGTTAATTTTGAATACTTTGCCAGGTAATTCATATATTATGTGTCAGTAAAATTGGGGTCTTGAAGTTTCATCTTGTTCCTTTTGGAGAGGCATGTGTTCTTATTTGTTCATTTTCCTTGTCTCTTAGAGTTAATACCTGCACATTAGAAAAAGCAACCATCTTTCCCAGTCTTCATAAATAGGAGTTTTATAGAACAAGACTCTCAGTAGGAAGCCCTGCCAGGGACCTTTCAAACTCTCTGTGTATGTGTCTTTGCTGGATTTGGTTGTGTAAATTCCCAGTTAGGGAAGTTCTTTTTATCTTTGTTTGCATTTATTTATTTCTTTCCTTCATGAATTCACAATCTTCTGCTGCTTCTGGTTTCTGTCTGTGATATCACTGGTTTTCTGGTGCAGCAGCACACCTGGACTCTTTTGAGGTCTCAGAGGCACACAGACATCTAGATTATACCAGATCTCATTCATGCTCTGAAAACAGTGAGACTGAAGCCAATTCTAAATGTTTGGTATATTTTTCTTTCTTCTCTCTTCATTGCAGAGATGAGCCAGGCTCTGAGATTATCATTAATTATTTTGTACTGAGCCAGGAGAGGGTAGAAGATGACTGCATAGTAGTCCAAACTTTGCCTTTATTCTCAGTTACCCTTGTGTATCTAGAATATGCCTGGTCTCACGAGTGCTCTTAGATGAGATAAAGTCAGTCCCTCAGACAGCCTCTGAAATAGCTGCATGCTTGATCCAGCTATTCCCTTGCAGGGAAAAACTGAGATTTGGTGATTTCTTTACCCACTTTATTGAACAACAAAGACAGAATATGTATGATAAGTACTTACTTGATAGTCCAAACTGCCACCTTTTCCCCCAGTGTCTCAGGTATCTGGGGGATACCATCAGTGCTTTAAGACAAACAAGACAGAAGCCAGTCTCTCTGGCAGCCCCTGAAAAAGTTGGAAACTTATACATACAGTCTAATCCTTTTCCTCTTCAGGAACTGGAATTTGGTGGTTTCCATCTGCTTACTTTTCAGTTCTACAAAGTTGAGGGACTGTGGCAGGTGCATACTTGCTAGTCTAAACTACCATCTTTGTTCTCAGTGTCTCCTACATGTCCACAGCATGCCAGCTTCTCACTTGCTTCAAGATAGGTGAGAAGGAACCAGAGTCTTGGGTAGAATTCAGTCCCTGGAAAATTTAGAATGTTGGACACGCAGTCCATCTCTTTCCCTCCCATGAGGAACCTGGGATTTGGGGGTTTCAGCAGTGAACTCTGCGCTGAGCCTTGGGAAGGGCTACAGAGCATACTTGCTTAATAGACATCCTCCACGTTTTTCTTTTTGTTATCAGGGACTCTCACCCAGGGTCCCTTCCTGTTAGGACTCAGATTCATGCAAGAAGTGAAGTACCCAAGGGTTACCCTTGGGTAGCCCTCAGGAAAGTCAGAAAATTGGATTTGGACATACAGTTCAGACCCACCCTTCCCTCCTCAGGAAGAAGCTGGTGCTGTAATTTCCTAGTAATACTCTGACACTGTGCTGCGGAAGGACTTATGTTGTTAGGGTTTCATGGGTTTTGCTACCAGTTTCAATGTGGCTAGTTTTGTGCTGCTCATATAATAGGGTTCTTCATTTTTCACAAAGGGACTTGATCTGTGTTTCTTTGAATCTGTGTGTCCAAGAGGGAAGGAAAGGCCAAAGCTTCTCATACCATTTCTCTGAGGTCACCTCCCACTTTTTCTTTCTGCTTGGCTTTCTTTGCTCTCCTTCTGCCTTCTCCGTGCAGAGCTGTGTTTCCTCCCAACACTGACATGTTATTGGACTAGTTTGCCTAGCTTATTGCATCCAGCATAATCAAATCTCATGTAGATCTGTCACAGGCTCATATTCATGTACATGTTTATAAATACTCATCTATCTGAATTTGGCAGTATTTACAAATATACTTTTCTGCATTTCCTGACTCAATAACACATTGTGGGAATTTTTTTGAGTTATCAAGTATGGTTCTATCGTATAGTGGCTATGTAACATTCCATTATGAAAGTGCACCATTATTTTCTTATTTTTTCTACTGAAGGTAATTACCTTATCTCTACTTTTCCCCAGTACAAATATTTGCATAAGTGTTTTCAGATACTGAGGCTTTTATTTTGATGGGAATTTTCAGGAGTGGAATTTCTTAGCCAAAAAGTTTTCCACCACTACACTTTCCTAATATCCTCCTTTACTGTATTTGCAGGGAAATGTGTTATTCTCCTGTTCACATCCTCAAATAGTCCCTGTGACCTCCTGAGCTCGAGGAGTTATTTGGCTGAACACATCTAGAGAGGATTCAGTGGCCATCAGTTTCTAATTTCAAACGTGGAACAGAGAAGGGCTATTGCTGACAAGTCAGTTTCTACATTGGGCAGGGGCTCTTGTCCTTTTTCTTACTGATGGGAAACTCAAGCTGAGCCTGTGCCTGCCTGGTCATCCAGTTAGAGCCATCACAGCAGGTGAGAAATCACAGGTGCCTTTGTACACTCATCAGTGTCCTTACTCATAAGTCTAAAAGCAGTCATCTTTGAAATAAATAAAAAAATGAATCAATGAGATATTTATAATACCAGTAGAACTAACTATAGATTCTGTTTCTTTTTAAATAAGAAGTTCTAGGTTGCTTGTGGTGAGTCAGCATGCATAAGTCTGTCTACATGAAAGTATGGTTGTCACAGAATTTAAAATGTGACTCTTATCTGAATTTGAGGGTTGGTAACCAGAGGTAAACTTGAAACACTAAAAGACATTAGCCTAATCCTGGGTAGTCTTGATAAAACAGATGTGTCTCTTTTTAACTGTCTTTCAAACCTACATACTCACTGATTATCAAAATACAGACAGTCTGGGACTTAGAATAATTTGTTATGATTTTTATCAGCTTTATAATGCAAAAACCATATACATTTGGTAGAAATCATACTTTGAAATTTTAATGTTGACCTTCTCCTTGCCAGGCAGGTTTATGGCAGATGCTCTCTTAGTACTACGCAGCAGCAGCCAGCTTTGTCTCCTAATCAGCTCTGTGATCAGGAGGGGAAAGGACCAACACTAACACCCTGTGGTGTTCTGTGAGTTCAGTGGTTTTTTTGGATATAGGCATTTGATAAATTAAATGAGATATTCAGTGCTTTATTATAAAATGGGTTTTATACTATAGGCTAAGGCACATGTTCTGAGCATGCTTAACTTAGGTGAGGGTAAGTTATAATGTTCTGTAGATAAATTAGGTTTGTTAAACAAATTTTCAACTGTGATATTTTCAACTTATGACGGGTTTATTGGGAGGTAATATCATTGTAATTTGAGGAATTCCTATAATTTAAGTTATATTTCTCCCCCTTATACTAGAGAAAGTACCTCAGATGGAGGCTACTTGTTTTCGATGCAACCTCCTCTAATTGTAGAGTATGATATCTCTGAACATTGGGGACAATTTTGCATTTGAGCATTAATGACAATTTAAACTCAACTTGAACCAGGGCAAGTCACTCCATGAATGTTGAATATGGAAGGAATGTCTTGCTTATTGGTATGAAAAGCTGGGAGTAAAAATAAATTTTTTCTTTCCTTTTATAAACCAAAAGTTTTTGACCACCAGCATGCTGAGTTCCCTTGTTAACTGAACTGAGGGAACTAATTCAGTCAGTGTGTTGCCTAAATCTTGGTTCATTTAGCATTACAATCTGTATGCAATATTAGCTGGAACTGTTTACAGTTGTTTTCACATGGATACAGGTTACCGTGTATGTGTGTGTGTGTGTGTGCACGCGCACACTCATGTGTATATGTATACACACATATTTATATATGTGTGTATACATATGAATATATATATATATATATATATATATATATATATACACACACACACACACATATATATAAATTGAGCTTTTTTGTTAACCATCATTATTATAAAACACTTTTTTTCTTTCTTTTTGGGAGCGTGATGCTGTAGACTGTGAACCCAGGGCCTTGCATATGCCAAGCAAGTGCTCTGTACTGAGATATACTTATATCCAGGTTGAATGGCTTTTTAAGCTTCTACAATGCAATATGTACTATTTTCTTGCCTTAAACAAAATAAAGGTAAATTTCTCCTGATATGTGATGCTTAAGTTTGATATAGATGAAAAATAAGACTGATTACAATTTTTTACCACAACTTTTAAGTTAGAAGCACTACATGGAAAGACTACAAGAGATTTTTTTTTTTTTCATTTAGAGTTGTTCTCCTAGCTCTAGGGTTACACAGTTTCTTTCTGAACTCTATTTCAGAGTTAATGTCATCAAATATTTTAAGCATCTAACCTAAATACTCTTATTCTTGTTTTAGCTCTGCTAACTCTCTAGACCAGGATCTATGATTTTGGAGGGGTCACATTAGAAATATGATCTACAAAAGAGAATTATGAGTCCCCCAAACCAAGTCACTAGTGAGGGATCAAGCAGAAAGGAGAAAACTGGTTTGAAAATCACTTGTAGGACTTTATGTGCTCATTGGACAACAAATACTAAAATATGATAATTAGATGTAAACTGAACTTCAACAGGAAGTAAGACCATATTTTATTTGGAGATTATGTCTCCACTGGGCTACTAAATGACTTCTGGCTGGGCACTGTGGTGCATGCCCATAATCCTAGCAACTTGGGAGTCTGAGGTAGGGGGACATGAATTCAAAGCCAGTTTCAGCAAAAGTAAAGTGCTAAGCAACTCAATGAGAGCATAACTCTAAATAAAAATAATGCAAAATAAGGCTGGGATGTGGCTCAGTGGTTGTGTGCCCCTGAGTCAACCCCTAAGTCCCTGCCCCCCAAAATAAAAAATAAAAGATAAATAACTTCTGTTTCTATCCTTATAAAACTTTAACCAAGGAGTGGGATAGCTGGGTCAAATGGTGGTTTCATTCCAAATTTTCTAAAGAGTTTCCATATTGCTTTCCAAAGTGGTTGCACCCATTTGCAATCAGTCCCACCAGCAATGTATGAGTGTACCTTTTCCCCACATCCTCACCAAAACTTATTGTTTGTATTCTTGATAACTACCATTCTGACTAGAGTGAGATGAAATCTTAGTTTTGATTTGCATTTCTCTAGTTACTACAGATGTTGAATATTATTTCATATAGTTGTTGATCGACTATATATCAGCTCCTTAGCCCATTTATTATCAGATTATTTATTTATTTATTTTTTGTTGTTGAGTTCTTTATATATCTTTATATATCCTGGAGATTAATGCTCTATCTCATGTGTGTGGCAGAGACTTTCTCCCACTCTGTAGGCTTTGTCTTCATATTATTCATTGTTTCCTTTGCTGAGAAGAAGCTTTATATTTTTACTCTGTCCCATGTGTTGATTCTTGATTTGCATTATTGTGCTTTTAGGCAAAATACCCTTCATATTTCATATATACCAGAAACATATTTGAGGTTTACAAAAGAGAACTGTCCTTTTTTGTGCCTGATTACTAAATATTGTGCTGTTGTTAAAATGTCCTTTGGCCAAAGTTGGTCACATGCTCAACTCAGATTCAAGGCCGAGATGTAGTCTGTGCCTGTGTATGGAAAGATCTGCAGTGTCACATCACAAGTGTTTGAAAGGATGGAGTGGAATTGTGTATCTGTCTATGGTCATTGTAAGCAGCTTATATCCTGGTCATGTATGAAATTAATCTTATGATTTTGTGAGAAGCAAAACATTTTTCTGAAAAAGAGAAGCATTGAAAATGTACCTGTCACAAATGCATGAGAATTGGTAGCATGTACTGCACTTACTGACTTGTGCTGGAAAGTTAGTTGACTTCGAGAATAGACTCCACAGTCATTGGTCCTGTTGAAATGTTTCTGTTGACTGTTGTCCTTCATCTTTTCCTTTACTATACTAGTGTGAGATGGACATTTTATTATGACTGAATGTGGAAACAGAAGTGTGTCTATACTTCTTTAGGTGTTTGCCCAGCTACTGTGAACATGGGGGTAAATGTTCCCAGTCTTGGGACACTTTCTCTTGCACCTAAACTCACATTGGTTATGTGGGAACCACCTGCCATTCCTGTTAAGTTCCACTACCCACTGCCTCTCCTTTCTGTTCTGATATCCCATTCATTATTTGGTGCATATGTGTTTGTGTCTGTGCACCTATGTACCAGAAAACGAGAAGCAATAGTCTTTCACAAACTCATTTTTGGCTGGTTTAATTTTGATCAATTTTATTTCCCAATGATTTTAAAGTAGCTTTAAAAATTAAGTATCAAATACATCAGCATAGGGAAAAAAAGTGAAAAAAAGAACCAGTAAATGGAAAATAAGTGTAGTAAAATAAAATATAACGGGAAGTTAAAAATAAATAAACTGCAACTAGAAAACACAGTGTGATATCTTGTTTTGTTCCTCAATCTGAGCACACATATAGCTCTCAGTTCTTGTCTTCCAAAGAAAAGGTGTGGCCAGGATGTCAACATGAAGTTGAATGAGGAACACCTCAGAAGTACCAGATAGGGTGCAAATGTAGCAGTAGCTCTCAATGATGAAGAGCAAACAGATAAACTTTCAGGTCCTGTCCAGTCTTGCTCTTGTTTGATGGCGAAGGAGATGGAAAGAATTAACACATATTCAGAATTTACCATATGCCTGCCCAATTTTAGTTCTCTGCATATGTTAACTCCTTGAATTCTCAAAACAAGCACAGGAGGTAAAGTCATTATTACCTATACTTTGCACATCAGGGAGGAAGGAGGCTGAGGAGATTGACAGTGACTCACAGCTCTGAGCCTGGAGCCAGGACTGTTAACTGCACCCTTCTTCGTCCTCAAGAATTATTCTGTCAGTTTTCAAGCTAACTTTATTGACCACTAATTATTAGCTTCTAGAAGCATATGACAGAGCCCCTGAAATTCTCATGTTTTTCTAATTATTGACTTTTATTTCTGTTCATTTTAGAATTTTTGCTTATTTCTTTGTTTTAAATTTGTGTATCACTCCTGATGTTTGGAGTCCTGTCTCCACAGAATTTTCCCTTTTCCTTGGTCTTTAGAGGAGGAGCAAGACATTTCAAGAATGCCTCATTCAGTCCCTCCTGCTGGGGGAATACCACCATTGTACCATTAAAAACCCTTCCATGGACCTGGTGCATTAGTACGTACCTGTGAGAAAATGAGACAAGATGACAGTAAGTTCAACTGAACAAGAGCCACAGCAAATTAGTCAGAACTTGTCTCAAAATAAAAACTATACAGGACTGGGGATATAGCTTAGTGGTGGAACACTGTTCTAGTATGTGTAAGGCCCTGGGTTTAATACCCAGGACTCGTGTAAGAAACCCAACTATTCCATGTGAATGAATTCTATACCCATATAAACTGTGAGACGTAATGCAGAGAATGGATTGTCATGAATCTAACTTTGTAGGAAATGAGTCCCAGGGATCTAGTGTCAGTTTGGAATTACACCCCTGGGTTCCAGATGTGGGAGTTCCACAGAGAAGCAAAAGAAGGTGACCTACCCCATTACATATCCAGTGATCAGTTTCATTTGTATGTCCACTTACTTTTACTTTGCTGGGTAAGAATTTGCTAAGGAAATCCTCACTTAAAAGGGACTGGAAATCTGATCTCAGAAACTTTGTGCTAAGGATGTGGCCACAGTCACAGAGTTAGAACTGAGATAATTACTTTTACTCAACAACCTCTCCCATCACAGTAGAAAAGTGTCTTAGACAAAGCAGATACCTACTAAATGTGTTTGTTATCAGTAGCTGATCTAAACATAATTCCATGTAACACTGAGGAAAAAAAAACTTGACTGATAAATGTGAAGGATCTTCCCCCTATGGCCCATGGTTTGGTTTATTAACTGATTCAATTTTATTGTGATTCTTCTAATGGTATTTGAAAATAAACTTGGATAATGCCAAATTAAAACCAAGTGGTCATGGGGCCACTATTCTTTGGTGGAGTACAGGACAGGGATTGGAGTTCCAAGTATAAAATTAATGCATACATACATTCCCATTTAGATTAATTTTTTTCCCAATCATTCTTCCTCTCCCTTTGTTCTTATAGGCAATTTGAACCCCAGTCCAAATGTGTGCATGCATCACTCTGGGCTATTTTCCTAGGTGGTTATTAGCATGTTTGTTTATTCATAGAATCTAAGTGGCCAAAATTCAAGCATGATGGGGAAGGATCCATGTTTTCTGTACTTCCATCAGTTGGAGATGGTATTAGTTGTACTCTTGATTTGGAGTTCTCTGATTNCTATATATATATATATATATATATATATATATATATATATTTCTTTTGTAATATCAAGAAAGCAGAAATCCTTCTAAGCACAATAATAAACAACCACATGTATGAATGAGTAGAGCCTCATAATTTTTTTTTTAAAGTGGAATGACTACCCTTTGGATGTCCATGGAAATGAGGCTGTACTGAACAGAAAGCTTTTAAAGTGTCTTTGCAGAAGAGAGCTGATGAGTGATAGGGATACCTAGGTGCATCTCATAGCATCTACCTACGTGTACTGAAAATATTCAGGTAAATCATAAAAAATCTCAAGACTTCAGAACAATGACAAGAAGGGCAGTCCTTAAAGGGCCCTAAAATAAATACTGATTTAGAAGGACCCACACAGTGTGGGGACATGACAGGTGCCACCCCTGTGCTTTCCCAGGGCTCTGGGGTCAGAGCTGGTATCTTAAGGCCATCATTTAGAGCCTGAAAGCTATCACTAAGAGCTGACACCCTTCAACTCAGTAAGGCGCAGATACCAAATCATTCTTGGCTTTGACAAATGGACAATGTGGTGGGGCCCAGTAGTTCAGAGATTTTAGGCATAAACAAGAGTGGGTTGACCAGTGTCTTTATGTGCACATGAATGTCCATTATCTAGTTCTATTTTCTAATTCCTCCTGGAGTTTTATCATATGAAATATAGGATAGGGCTTAGTTGTAGAAGGTACCTAGGAAGTCCTCAGACCTCTGCCATCTTTGAACATCTTTACTAATTCAGAAAGCTCAGTGACTAGCCCTAGGTTGCCCAGAAATGTGTAGTGAAGTTGAATTATTTTGTTAGGCTTGGCAAGTAAATTTTTCTAGGCCTTCATTTTCTCATCTGTAGAGTAAGAGTTGAGCTGAATAAAGGATAACATCTATCTATAACCTCTGTTTCTCTCTGAAAAGGAACATAGTGGAAGAACTTCTGAGAAAGCTGGCATGGGGCTGTACTTCTCAGAGGCACAATACTGGGACCAACTTTTCCTTGTAGATGCAGGATAGCTGCTAGTGATTTTATTAGTGAGTCCCTATTAATGATACTGAGGGCAAGTTTCTTGACCAGTTCTTCATCTTAAGATAGAATATGACAAATTACATGTGAACTTGGTAAAAATCATCTGGACACACTACTGTCCTACTCTTCTCTGAACTTGTACATGCTTTCCCCATCAGAGGAAATGTAGGCAGGTGGCTTCATCTCCAAAGAGGTAATGTGTAGAAATGTATTGGACTTCTTTTTTTATGTACCTTTTCTTGAATCAATTCCCAAAGTGACAGAATCAATTTCCATGATTGACATGATATTTTTTAATGAAATATTTCTTCTTTATTTTGGGGGAAGTGGACATGAGCATAGCAGGTATGCTTTGAATATATGTTTATCTGAATGCATAAAATAAACATGTTTCTTTGTCATCAAGCCACTTTTTTCCTGTAAATGTTCCTTACATAGCTTGAAGGTGTAATACTCAGTGTAGAAAGTCTCAAAAATTGGAAAGCAGACATACTTTAGCAGAATAAACAGAAATCAGTAGATGTTGTATGATACAGGATTAGTGTTGTTGTTTGTATATGGCTTAATCAAACCAAATCATCAAGTTAAATTAACTGCAAGTTTATTTGCCTGAACATTAGACAGTGGATTAGGAGCCACCAATGGTCACCCAGTATGAGTGCAGATGAAAGGGGCTTCAGTGAGTTGGAGGAACATGTTTTCATGTGGTGGGATTTAAGGATAGTTCAAAAATCCTTTAAAAATTTGTTCACAATTACAATTAATTTCTTCAGTTTTAATTTGCTATTCAGACTACAGAGCAGCTATTTGTTGTTCCAAAGTGTTGTTCTCATTAATTATTTGGTCTGTTTGCTTATCCGTGAAAACAAAGGACAAATTATGTGATCTCAAAGTTCTCTGATAGGTAATATTTTTTTTTTTTGAGTTTGTGAAAGTAATGTCTTGTGAAAATGGTGTGTCTTTTAAACAATATCACTAGAAAGGGCAATCATTTAAATTATGATTTTTTTCAGAAGACTAGATTGAGAGATTATTATCAGTCTACTCCTCTTCTGTACTTGAAGGAAGATATTTCTTATATTTTAACCATGCAAGATCATAAATCTATCACACTGGCCAATAGTCTATATGATCTGTTTAGGCACATCATTTTTTTGATATGTCAAAATCATGAAACTAAATGAAAGTATGACATTGTAATTGATGAGCTCCTAAGCCTCACACAGTCTTCTACCTATTTTCTTTAACACTGGTAAATCCTTCTGCAGGTGGAGTAGGTAATCACAGAAACTAAATGCCTAGCTGACATAATACAAATTGCCCAGTAAAAATATGACTAAAGGGGAAAAAAAACAAACTATGGAATTCAAGTGGCTATGGGAATACTCACAGCCTCTGTTAGCCAACAGAGAGAGTGAGATAACCTCTTAAGTCTTTTATTCTAATGCAATTGAATATAAAATGGACATTAGTCCTGCTAGTTCAATTTGTTCCAGTTCTTGCTAGTTTTTGGATATTTTTGTAACCTTGCTCTTCACAGGCTTTGAGCCAGAGTTCTTTGCTTGCCCATTGGAGTTCTTGGATTTCTGATTGTATCTGCTGCATTTTTGGCCTGTGTAAACAGCAGTGTGGCTGTAAGATTTGTCCCTTGCTACATGGTATGGAAAATGAGACAGGCATTGGGTTTCCACAGCAGGGGCAGGGTCCTGTGGGGACTTCTCAGAGGGTTCCTTCAATATTGTTTTGGTATTTTAATCTTGTTCATGGTAGAAGTGATAGAATTGCATTTGTTCATATAGCAGCACAAACTCTGCACAGCTATTTTGTGTCTTCAGTAACTTGGAATGTTTTTATATAGAGAAAAACTCATCATTTTTACCAAGTTCACATTTATACAGAAATGGTCATATGACTTGGTATTATCGACAAGAGTTAATGCAACTTCAATTCTCCTATATACCGCTGAAATTTAGGCCCTTTATACCATGTAAGCTTTTATAGGTTTATGATATAAGATGAATTGGGGAGAAAGTGAAAGAAGTCAAGGTTTTTTCTTCAGTAAACATTTTGGAAGGCATTTTAATTTTTTCTATTTTTTTCATTAATAAACAGGAAATATATAGAGATAATATAACAGAAATCTGTCAGAATTTTGCAGCTCATGTTTGTGTCCCTATGGTTATTACCAGGAATATATATATTAGATGATCAAATATCTTGTGTATTTTAGTGTTGGCCGCAGAATGAGTTGCTGATAGCTTTTTGGTCAGTTTTAGTCAAAAATATTTATTTTAGGGCTGGAGCTGTAGCTCAGAAGTAGAACATTTTCCTAGTATCCACAAGACTCTGAGTTTAATGCAGCACTTCAAAATAAATATTTTATATTGCGTTTCATGATCATATAGCCTTTTTGTTCCTCAGATATACCTGTTATACATATATTTGGTTATTTCAGAAAAAAAGATACTCACTTGAGAAAGGACTATGATTATTAAAAAGATAAATATTCATAATTTGTGGTGTTAGATCACAGAAATTCAGAAATGGACCCTTTTGTAATGTTTGCAAAATTGTCAAACAGATTTCACCAAATATAATTACTGCAAATATATGGTAATGTAAATTTCAAATTTTAATATTGATATCTTAAGAATTCCAGTTATGATGATCTTAATCTCAAAGAGATTTGATGATTGAAAAACCTTAATTAAGATAGGAGATGCCTCCGATGTTTATACTCATTTCAGCCTAGTCATGTTTTGCTTCCTCCCTCTCCACCCCTTTCTGCCCACAAGACCCTGCATGGACTTGAGTGCAGCATAATGGCTCCCATCTGATTCAAAACCTCTCATGGAGAAAGCCCACAGCCTGTGATTTTCAAATACATGGCCTGCAGGGACCAACTCCAAGCCGTAATTAACCAGGCAGACCACAGCCAACAGGAGCTGGCTTTCCACTGCAGGAAATCAAGACTTTCAGCTCACTTTGGTAAGTCATCAGCTATTGCAGACTTTACTTCTCAGGAGCTTGCAGAAAGCAGCTGTAGATTCATGAGACTCCTGTATCCACAGCACTAAGGTCACAGCCTGGAAAGAGCAAAAATGCTTTTACCTGGGCACAAGGAGCCAGGGCAATAGTTGCTCTCTTTTCTGAAAGCTGTGAGTGGTCTGAAGTCCCTTCCCAGCCTCATTTGGGGAACTGAGTAATAAAGATCTTCTGATAAGGCCCTTGGTATGCAGTGTTCATGCACTATGAGGGGCAGTGTTGCCTCACTTGTGTTTTATCTCAGAAAATATTGCTCACATAATGGCTTTCATATTTGAAGGTGATTATTCCATGAAATTCTCTCTCAGACTGAGTGCAATTAGTGTTTAGGATACTTAGTAATTAGAGAACAGAGTTAGTGTTGTATATTTCTTTCAGGACTCCAGGTAATTCTGTGGATGCCTGATTATTTATTTTTAGTCTTTCCTGTAAAATTCTATTATGAGTTTTATATCTTCTTTCTTTGAAGCATCCAATTTGTGAATATGTCAAACCCTGCTGCCTTGATGAAACCTCATTGGTTTTCTGGAGGCTGTTCTGTGTTCTCTGAGGTTTTTATTTCAAGTCTGTTACTCAGCAGCTTGAGTTTGTGGTATCCTAGGATCTTTCTGAATTTTTAGAAGTAAGATACTCATCTCTCTAAGATATAGTAGTATAGCATCTATAAAGCATGTGAAGTAAATGCTGCTTATTCACAGCTCTGCAGTGTTTTGAATTTATAGTTACTGCTGAGAGTCTTAGTACTTATTATTAGTTCTAGGAGGCTTAGTACTTATTGTTAGTCAATTGCTACCACATAAATCACTGAATTAAGATTGTATATTCCCAGATGAATGAGAAAGTTGGCTCCTGGAGAATAAATCAATGCTATAGAACAATCAAAGTTGAGTCACTTAAACAGAGAAAATGAGGCAAATTGAGTAGTTTTTTTTCTGACTGTTAGTTAACAAATAACAGTCAAAAACAAAACAAAAAAAATCACCCAGTGAGTTGGGGAGTCAAATTCATGTAGTCTATTCCTTAAGTGTAGCAGTGCCCAGATAGGTAAAGAATTACTGCATGAAGGACCAGTGTGTTCCTAGTGATTTGCAAGTGTTTGATTATTATCATTTCTATGTACATATTTAAAACAACAAGAGTGACACAACCAAGTATTTTGTTGGGCTTAGGAGAAAAGATGGACAGAGAAAGGAATTTTAAAATTGTTAAACACTTTTTAAAGAAATTAAGGCAGTACATTATACACATTCAAAATATGTGAATGTTTTACATGCTGTCTCTGGAGAATTTTTAGTAGACATTTAATTCAAACAAATTCAGTTACAGACCCATGTATCTTCAGAAGCTGTTAACTGGAGATAAGATAGGCATCCGCTATAGCCTAAAATTCCTTCAAATCCCTGCACTAATTGGCTTTGTATCATCAATCTATGTAAATAGGAACGCAGAACATTGGATGCTACTCTTGTTCAGAAGGAGTAATGCCAACTGAAGTCTTCAACTGGAGCCTTCCTTAAATTGCTGCAGAGTAAGAACATCACAGGATAACTGTGATATAGGGAGCAAATAATGTCTAGATTGGCAGATGACATTCAAAATACAGTTCCATCTTATTTCCAGAAATTTTTATGAAACAAATTCTCAGGAAGTTTTGGAAAAACAATACCTTGAATAATCGCAAGAGGAGACTCAGAAACAGCAAGACTAGAGCCATAATTTAGTGAAAAAAAATTTTGGGGGGTTTTGCAACTGGCCTTAAGAGGAAAGGTTGGGCACCAAGAAGGTTAATCTTTACAGTTCCATATAAAGAGCCAAGCCATGCCATAAAGGAAAAAGAATAAAAAAGAAATATGTGTCTCTAAGCAATTTTTAACACACAATGGGGAATGTCAGTGTTATAAAGATATGTTTTGTCTTCCACCATCTTCTAGGTTGCTGTATTAGAGTTTCAGCAGCACAACCATAGGTGGCTGAAGAGGAAGTATGACAGTGTTGACACAGTGGAATAGTATTTAGTCAACACATTGTAAAGAGAATCAAACCAGGTCCAACATACTTGAGGAAGTAGAGCAGTATTCCTTGTCTAGTGATACCTTTCCTATTTCTCTTCATTTCAGCCTCTGGTTCCTTTTGATGTCTTTTTAAATCATTCTCTGTAGAAATCCTCTTGGTGAAATAAATCTTAAATAGAGTTAAAGGCATTCTGTACCTTTAAAAATACTTATTAATTCTTAATTTATAAATAAAATTATGAACTCCAATATAAACACAAAATGTTTCATTTGTATATAAGGATTTCTTTGATGTTCAGTCTATGAAAGAATAAATATTGAATAATTATGTTTTGAAAATAGAATTTTGGAACATGTATATCAAATATATGTTAAAATATCTGCTCCCTAGGGACAAGTTTGCAGTACATTTTTTAAAAGAGAAAAGGTGGTTGGTACTGATTCTTTGCACATACTTCAGCCACTGGTCCAGGGCTGGTTGGTGATAAATGCAGTTGGTATGTTTGCAAGCTGCAATGTTGTTAGCTGAAGCAGAGAGCTCCTCTAACTGGGAGCCATCATGAGCAGTGCTGCTATGTATTAGAGGAGGAGTCCCATTCCAGATTCTCAGTAGTGCCCTAATGGTGACAGCTGATGGGTTTGAAAGAACATGATGAAAAGAACAAGCATCTTTGCAACTGACTAGGGACTACCAGTGTCTTTAGCATCGAAATGAGGTCCTTAGAGTTAAGGTGGCCTCCAGTTCTGTGACTGAGTTATGGTAGCCCTGAGAAGGTGGTACTAGAGGACTGAGATGTGGTTGGTTGAGTAGTTCAAAGCCTACATTCACCTGGAGCATGAAGGAGGTGAATCTTCATAGTTTTCAAATAAAGAGCCAAGCCATTTAGTAGAAGAAAAAATCACAAATATGTGTCCCTAAGGAATTTTTAACACATAATAGGAAGTATTGATGTTATTTCAACTAATAAAAAAAGTAAAAGAAATCATATTTTGCATAATAACAAATTTTTTCATTGCATTTTATGATCTCTAACAGATTTTAGGTTCAGTGTGTCAATTAGTCTGATTATTATTTTGGTGACAATTTATTTTGAATACTATTTCCCAATAAATACTATAATTGGAATCTTCAAGTAAAATTTGTAAATATCATGCCGGAATGAGTAAAGACTCTTTGCTTATATTCTAATAAAAAAAAAAAAAAACAAGATAACTAAAGTCTCAATATTAAATTTTTTAAACATTCAGAAGTCCTTTAAAATTTATCCTGTTGCAGATTTTAAAATGTGGTCATTCTTAAAATAGTGCATATTTTACATAGAGGGAAGTAAAGGAATGATATGGGGAGGCAGGTAGTGAAGAACAATACTTGTCTTTCAGATGGAACCCCAGTGAGTTGGTAGGTTGGAAGAACCAATGAAACACACACTTACTGGGGAGATTATCTGCCTGGTGCTCAAATGTCTACTTGTGAATTAGAGGGGGAACTGCATTGATTCTCAACATCACTGCAACTGTAATGCTTATCAGAATGAATGGTGATTTCCACATTTTCCCTGTGCAAACTGTGATGTTTTATTGCTTGAACTGTGTACCGTAGACAGATATCAGACAAGAATGCACAATAAGGAGAATATAGAAATCCCCAAGAAATTAAACAATGAGCTTTGATATTATGATGTGTATGATCTGAGGCCTAAAATATCAAGATGGTTATTTCCACTTACCTGTGAATAATTATGTCTATTTTATTTTTCTAATAAAACAAAATAAAATACCAAATTAATGTTTCACATTCAGTGGGAGTAAAATGTTAGCCTTCTTAAAGTTTAACTGAGTGTCCATGGCTGATCTTGACTTGTTTTTGACCCCCTAAATCCTTAAATGGCCACATGAGGGAAACTAGGAAAGTCCTTGAGTACATAAAAGGAACATATGGAACTCAAAATGCTACCTACAGTTGGAGGTCTCAAAAGGCTACAAATCTAATGAAAAGGTGAACAAGGACAAATGTTCCAGTTAGCCCATGAGATATAGAAAAAATTAAGTCTGGAACCTCATGTCTATAGATGTGCCCTCACACAGTTTTTTAATTCAAATTAACAATATATAAATAGCCTCAGAATTAAATTACCATGGCCACAGGTTGGTAGCACCAACAGCTTGTCATAGAATTACAAGATATTCTTACTGAGAGTCTACCCTCCTCCTTAGTGCAGCATCACAGGGTTCTCACGGATAAAATGCCTCCAAGTATAAGCTCACACTCCAGTATTACAAAACACAAAAGAAAGTGGGAGGGCAGAGAAACCACAAAAGGGAGAATTAAATATTTAAATATTCTAGGAAACAGGTATAATTAGAAATATAAAATAAATGTGTGAGCTGTTGGAAAAATAAGCAATAGAACTAGAACACAAGGAAACAAATACTTTCACTGAAGATAATTGCAATTTACAAAATAACAGATGTTTGGTAATGAAATTATTGTGTTTATTGAAAATTTTAAGACATGGGATCAAATACTGAACTCAAATGAGATACAAAGATTGGGAAATGAATATTTTGTTTTTGAATGAATCCATGATGTAGAGATTTAAAATGAAATTTAAAAGCTTTATAAATCATGTATGATCCTTCTAAAAAAGAATGGGAAATGAAAAAATACATGTAAATAAATTATATGGATTTAGCACAGAAATAAACAAATTGGGAACCTTGAAAGGGATGCAGAGGAGAAGAGTTGTGTAGAGAAGAGACACATGCATGTAGCTGAAGTTTTTAAAGATGTTGGGATAGGACTGGCATTGTGGCTCAGTGGTAGTGCGCTCACTTAGTAGGTGCGAGGCCCTGGGTTCGATCCTCAGCACCACATAAAAAAAAAAACAAGTAGGGATATTGTGTCCAACTACAACTAAAAAAATATTTAAAAAAAGAATAAAAAAGATGTTGGGACATAATTAGGAAGAGGCAATATTCCAAGTAACTAAGAAATTTCCAGACTAGAGAAAATACTGTAATACCAAGCATGATAAATAAAAGTTAAGTCCATATCTACATTCTTCAATTTCACTATGATGAAATGTATTTACATTGAAATTTTAACTTGTGATATTACCATTAAATTGCTTCAAGTATATGAATTATATTTTTAAGTGTAACTTTAAAAGAATAAAAATAGAGTAAATAAATCCAAATCAGTAAAGAAAGAAAAAACTGGGGAGACTAGTGTTGTAGATCAGTGGTGAGATGATTACTTGGCATGCTAAAAGGGGAAATAAAGGAGGCAAAGAAGAAAAATACAATTTTGCAAACTCAGTTAATCCAAAAGAAGATAGGAAATGAGATTTAAAAAGAATAAGCAGCACAGTAAGTTCAGAGTTAAGATCACAGTAATGCACATGGAGTGTGATGAAATGTCCATTTAAATCTAGATATGTCAAATTGAATGAAAAGCAATCATATCTTGTCTATACACATAGGAATACTGAAAGTGAAATGGAGTTCTGTCCTCGTCTTCTACCAGGAATGTTTGCACAAAACAAGCAAATTTTATAAAACTAAATCTGGATAAAGATGATCATAGTTTTTAATTTTACAAGAAGGAACTAAGAGTTCTAAACTGTACACATCTAATTATAAAGAAAATACTTGCCAATGCTGCAAGAAGAAATTCATAAATTACCCAGAGGAAAATGTTGAAACACATATGTTAATATTTGGTAAAACAGGTGGAAAATAGTAAAATTTAATGGTTCATTTGTTATACACATAAAACTAAAGAATGTATTATTTTATCTAACACTTATGGCATATTTTTACAAACTGATTAC